>NC_053169.1:51275564-51363064 GCF_016835505.1 Polypterus senegalus | reverse complement strand
TATGTAACTGACCACATAATTCAAAACAGACTCAAACATCACAAGAATATCACAGGAAGTTGTTGCCATAATGTCAATGCAGGCTAATGAAGAGAATCTCTCAGGTCACATTTGAACTGCTATCCTTATTGGTAATATTTGTAGCCCATAACCTTTGCTACTAGGCTAGACTAACCATATTAAATACATGCATATATACAGAAGAAGTCAAAGTGTAGATAGACCCAGGCATTTTCATGTTTTTGTACATAAATTGATACTTTTTTTTAATCCTTACCATTAAATTGATTTCAAAATATAGCAAAGACATCACTGGGATTGTTAATAACTATTACTGCTTGAAAACTCTTTTCATGGAATGAAGATTATTCCAGATTAACAGATTGTCAAAAAAACAGAAGATTTCATGCAAAGGTGTTTATTACTGTCTTCGGAGGAGAGGGCAAACAGGATCTACACTGGATAGAAAAACCATGGAATAGCCCAGATGTGAAATTGCATAAGCTGTTTCACTTTGGTCATTTTTGAAACCCAGAGGTGAACTTTAGAAAAGCCAGCACCTTCCACCTCAAGTGAACATAGTAACAGGTTTCAGTGTCACTAATGCAACTACAAACTACATTTTACAATTTATCCTCTCCCATAGAACTGGTCTCATATTATGACACTTGTCTTAATGGTATTCTTAATTCTCTGGCTCCGCTAAAAACCAGATCTGTTTCTTTTCCTTTTCTGCCCCCTGGTTTACGCCTGAACTTCGGCTTCTGAAAGCTAAAGGCAGGCAACTGGAAAGGTTGTTTAAAAAAAACAGACTCTTTGTCCACAAAGAGATTTATAAAAATCATCTACTCTATTACAAGGATTGTATAGCTCAAACCAAATCTAATTATTACACTCAGTTAATTACTAGTAATACAGGTAACACCAAGTCTTTGTTTTCTTTACTTAATAATGTTACACAACCTCCAGACTCTTTACCATCTCACCTTCACTCAACTGCCTTCTGTAATTCTCTTATGTCTTTTTTCAATGAGAAAATCCAAAAGATACATCAGCACCTTGGTCCAGATCCTTTCTGTATTTCTTCTGAACTACACTCACCTATTCACTCTTTCTCTTCTTTCCAGCTTCCCACTTCCTCTGAAATCTCAGATCTCATCTGCAAATCCAAGTCATCTACTTGTCAGCTGGACCCCCTGCCTACCCCTCTCTAGTCCCTCTTATTTCTGCCATCATTCACTCTTCTTTTACTACTGGTATTATTCCCTCATCTTTCAAAACTGCTGCTATAACCCCAATATTAAAAACCTGGTTGTGATCCTACTAATTTCAATAATTTTGCCCCATTTCTAACTTGCCCTTTATCTCCAAAATTCTTGAAAAATAGTAGCTATCCAACTTCACACCCACTTGTCTCACAATAATCTATATGAGAAGTTCCAGTCTGGTTTTCGCCCCCTTCATAGTACAGAAACAGCACTTGTTAAAATTACTAATGACCTCCTTATGGCTGCTGATTCTGGTCTAATCACTATTCTCATCCTTCTTGATCTGAGTGCGGCCTTTGATACTATTTGTCATACCACTCTCCTTAATAGATTATCTTTGATTGGCATTACTCACACTCCACTTGATTGGTTTAGATCTTACCTTTCAGGCCGCACTCAGTTCATACAGCTTAAAACTTTCACATCCCAACCCACGCTGTTACTTCTGGTGTGCCCCAAGGCTCTGTCCTGGGGCCTCTTCTTTATTATTTACCTTCTTCCCTTGGCAATATTTTTCGCAAATATAACATTAATTTTCACTGTTATGCTGATGACACCCAGCTCTACCTTGCTGGTAAACCCACCTCCTCTTTTCCACCACCCTCACTTATTGATTGCATTTCTGAAATTAAATCCTGGTTCTCTTCAAATTTTCTTAAATTAAACAGTGACAAAACTGAGGTTCTCCTCATTGGTTCAAAATCATCATTATCCAAAACCAATAATCTTTCTTTTATTATTGATAACTCTGTTGTTTCCCCATCATCTCAGGTCAAGAGTCTGGGTGTCATCCTCGACAGTACTCTATCTTTCCAATGTCACATTAATAACATCACCCGGTCTGCTTACTTCCACTTACGTAATATTAATCGCATTCGTCCCTCCCTCACTCCTCATACCACTGCCATTCTTGTTCATAGTCTTGTCACTTCTCGGCTGGACTACTGCAATTCACTCCTCTTTGGTCTCCCTAATAAATCTCTTCACAAGCTTCAGTTAGTCCAGAATTCTGCAGCACGTATCATCACTGGAATCCCATCTTTTCACCATATTACTCCGGTCTTGCAGCAGCTTCATTGGCTCCCGATCAAGTTTCGTATTGATTTTAAGATTCTGCTACTAACTTGTAAGGCCATCCATAACCTCGCACCTCCATATCTGTCTGACCTTCTACATGTTGCCATTTCATCCCATAACCTTAGATCCTCTTCCTCCACCCATCTGACCGTTCCTCCCGCCGTCTAACCACCATGGGGAGCAGAGCTTTCAGCCGTTCTGCTCCCAAGCACTGGAACTCATTACCTGCGGATCTCCGAAATATCAAATCATATTCATCTTTCAAATGTAAACTTAAAACACATTTGTTTAAAATGGCTTTTTCTTCTTCCCCCTAATTATAGTGGTGTTGTTTGGTTTAAAGTTTTAGATTTTCTGATGTTTTAAGTTGTTTATAATTGTGTTTTGTATTTATTTATTTATTGTTTGTTCAGTGTCCTTGAATTCTCTGAAGGGCGCCTTGTATAAATAAAATGTATTATTATTATTGTTTCTCCAATAACCAGTTGGCGTTTAAAATGACTAATTAAGGATAAGCTAAGGGAGCTGACCAGTAAGACACTGAAAGATTGGCCGTTAAAATTGAGGCTTTGCAGTCACAGGAATAATAAATAAAAAAAAAAAAAAAAAAAAGTAATTTCAAGCAGTAAAAGCCATTAGAAACACTAGTAATGTTTTCACTAGATTTTTTACACAACTTAATGGTATCTGGACTGGAAAACGTATCAATTTCTATCAAAAATATGGACATTTCTAGGTGTGTGCCGAATTTTGACTGGTGGTGTACATGCACAAACGGTGTAAACTAACACTATGAATTCCTTCTAACCTTCACTCAAGAAATACTTGCTTAGTGCAACAAAAAAGAGAACTAGCCTTTGGATATCAATAACTTAAGTCAATCAGGAGCAGCATCCCAGATTAATTGGCATGTCTGAGTGTATCACTATTATAAATGGCCATTACCATGAAATACTAGTTTCCTGCCATTGTCACAAGATGTGTGGTTAAGTCAACTGGTTTACAAATTTTAATTTCCCCAGTGTGAATGTGTTTCATATTTGACTGTGCCCTGTAATAACCCGAGTTTGTGCCTAGGCTAGGATCCTTGCTGAGAGAGAGAAATTTGTCTCCAGGGGCAATGTTTCTTTAATAAGAGAGAATATGTACCTTACAATGGTCTATTATAAATGGCTATGACATTCCAGTTACTGGAAATGACTACCCAAAGGAAGACTATCTCTGTGTTTTATACAAAACGACACTGGTTACAGTAGTAATATATTTGTACAATGTTGCATTTACCTGTGCAGAACATAACGTGCCCGTACCAACCACAGATGTTGCATCCAGCCAAGATTATACTGTGTTTGAAATGTACTTTAAAAAACAAACTACAGTACACAGACGATTATAGAGTTCGAACAGAGACATGAACCCGGTGACCGATGTTGACTTAAACAACGAGCAGCACACAAGCTCAGGCTGTGTGCATAGAGTTTTGAGGAGACACTGGTCTCTTGTGAAGATGAAAAACTTTACCTTGACCCAATGCAGGCGCAGTCTCTAGCAAGTCAACAACATGATAGCCGCTTAATATGAAACACAAAACTGCGATTCCAGCAACTTTCATCAGTTATATTAACTTTTAAAATACTTCGTCAGCAGATGTAAACGCTAGTCAGCAAAGTCGGATTAATCTACACTGCATTTCTTAATATTAAGAAATTAATAAAATAAATAAAATCGTTGGACTAAAAAAAAGTTCATTTTTTAACAAATCTATATTTTTTCACTTCTAAAAAACATACCGTAACAAACTACACCGAGTATTTGAACAATATAATACAAAACATATAACATACAAAGCTGTCTTACTGTTTATTTATAAAGGCATCTGACATATAATCATCCTCAAATTCTTCCATTCTCAACAAGATCTGCAAGATAAAATTCGCTGCTCTACCTCGGCGTTAGTGCCTAAGCCTCTTTCCGCACGACAAAATTCCGATGTAACCCCATCGATCATATCACTTTAGTTCCTTATTTGAAGGAAACGTTTTTAAACATCTCCATACTTAAATATAATACAAAATCAGTCAATGAAGAATACGAGTAACGTAAATATATTTAAAACCGTGGTGTTGATTTGTTTTCATTTTATTGATTTTTTCTTTCTTTAATTGAACAACACATTATACTGCGCACGTTTCCCGACGGACTCAGTTTGGCGCGTGCTTCGCATAGCAGTTAATGGAGCAGAAGCAGAAGGTAGGAAAAATATATTTTTTCTGTATTTGCTGTCGACCGCAGGTAATGACATCTTTATCCGCGTTTATGTTTGCAAAGTTTTTGTTAAAAATAAAAAGAGATTTAAGAGGATGCTGCTTCCGCAAGTTAAAAGCTGTCCGTAGAGGCACATTCTCTACATTATCATTCATATACTGTCGCCAAGTAGGAAGCAGGAAAATACGTGTCATTGGGATTGTTTCCTAAATAAGGTGTTCAGTAGTTAGATAAACTGAAGGGATTGTTTGTTTGTTTGTTTATGTTTTGTGTCATTGTTGGGTTTAATTACGACTTGTCTCACTGTGTCTGTCAATTTTGTCCGCTTCGAAGTTGATGTAAATTACACAACAAGGGTGCACTTGCAGTCGGTCAGCTTTGTAACATCTGGTATTTCTCAGTTCTAACAAATACATAAGGAGACATATTACCCAAATGCTGAAGATTCCAATTAATCATTCTGAACTGATGTCATGGGTGTTGCATACATTCCTTTGAACGAACGAACGAATGAATGGATAGGTCTTGTAATTTCATAACGTCGAAATACGGCAGATTTCAGGATTTGACACGTCTTTGTTTTAAAAGTACACTGCATTCGTATACTTATGTATAATAATGACATTAAAAAAAAGCTCAGGAATATTAAACAAAAGTCAATGCAGCAAAATTCCATTAAGGTCTTGGAATTCAACATATTCTAAGATTTGCAGAAAAATGACACTTGCCAAACTGCAATACTTGAAAAACATAAGTCCAAGTTTAATTGGAGATTAGATTGTAAACATGAATACTAAAGACAGTAGGATTCCCCTGTTGCAAGCGAAGCAGTAGCAAATTCAGCTTTGTTTGTGGTTTGTTAAAACTGGAAATGATGTTTATTGCCCCACTCTCAGTGGCACCCGGGGTTGCCCGACTAAGTTATTTTAAGGCAGAACTATTTACATTCTATAAACGGTATTTCTTACAATCCCAGAGACAACGTGAGTCACTTTGCAACGTCAAGATTCATTTTACAAAATAGTTGTGCATCCCAGAAATGTGTTGAGATATTTCTGAAAGAGCCTTGGGGAAGAGCATATGACATAAAGTTGTCCATGTGACAAACAAGAATTTTTCAGATTAAAACTCTTTAGTAAAAAGAACCTCAGTCAACCCCACAGGTACCCCAGGTCAAAATTTTCAGTTCCAAAGTAGTCTATTGTGCCTTTCTGATAGAGTTAGATATGCGTCCAAACTTTTGTTGAGGTTGGACCAAGGGTGTGGAATGGTGTAAAGAACAAACACACCCATCCATCCATCCATCCATTTTCTAACCCGCTGAATCCGAATACAGGGTCACGGGGGTCTGCCGGAGCCAATCCCAGCCAACACAGGGCACAACAAACACACCCATACACCTATATTGAGCTTTTAGATTAGATGAAATATCAGTTGTCATTTACCATTAGTGTAGCAGTGTTTCTTGTTCGTTGACATGTTTCATTTGGAGACCTGAGAATTGGTGCAAGTTTACCTCAGTGTGGCAGCTAGGCTGAAGTTAACTACTTCTTCACCAGCTGCCAGCTAATATTCACAAATCCATCCGTTTATCCATTTTCACACCCATTTATCAGAATCACTTTTATTCACCAGTACTCAATGTAGCAGAATTTGACTTGATAGTTTTGTAGCTGCTTATAACATAAAACAACCTCTCAAACAAATTATTTAAACAAACTAGGGGGCTTTACCCCCTGCTCACTTCGCTTGCTGGTTTATGAAGACTATGGCTGTTTAGGTGTCAATTAATTTTAGTTTTAATGGACCTAAGGCTTTTACCAGAGGGGAGTTTTTAGTAAGCAATGACTGGAATGAGATGAGTCAATGGTTGTTCTTTTGACATGCTGTGTGACACTAGATGCTGTGAGGTTTCTGAACTCTTGAAGGACCACCCCAAATGGGATGACACACTGAAGCTTGACTGCCATGTCTGTGGAGGACTGCTTGTCCATTGCCGAGGCAACCACAGGTTTGCAGCACAGCAGCATAATGCCGCAGAACCTACGAGCTGATTGAGATCAGGCTATATGCACCTGTCGCCGACGGGTGATGTAAGGAATATTATAAATGCAGTTAACAGTTTAACTTGGCCACTGACCTGGCCCCGACTATGCCCATTTGCTGTGTCTGTGTATTGGAGAATGGCAGCTCCTGCTGCAATAAGTAACCCTGCTGTTTCTGTTTCAAAGCTGGTTGTAAAGTACTGAGACTCGGCCTCAGACAAAGTGAACATCCACTGCGTCCATGTGGACATTAAAACATACAAGACTATATTACTACCTCTGAAATTTAAAGGGAAGAACTTTAAGGTTTGAACTGCCATATCAGACACCTAACCCTGGCCACTTCTAATAGGAAAAAGGAATACCCTCTTCTCATGGGTCTTGGCCACCTTCAGAGCGCCTTCACCCATAGTGGATAGAGAGGGGCTCACCGCAGACAATGTCAGTCAGTGAACCAGGTTTGAAATTGAACTGGAAGTTGTCCAGCAAGTTGGGAGCCGAATCCTCAAGTGAAGACCCGGGACAGCTGGCAGACTTTTCCTATGCTTGTGTTAGTTGATTACGCCACAAGATATGCAGAAGTGACTGTGCTGAGGTGAATGTATTATGTATTATTATGTAAAATGTATTATTGTTATTATTATTAAACATGCTAACCTTGAAGCCCTCAAGGATGCTGTTCGCCACAATATCACCGCTGTTCCCATTGAAATGGCTGAACAAGTCATGTGAGTGTTTAGAAATCATCTCAAAGAATGTATCGCTAATGATGGCCACCACCTTGAAGACATCATTGTTAAAACACAGTGGAAAAAAATCTATTTTTTATAGCCTTTCTTGTGTCATTATGAAATGTACTTTATCTTGTAGCCTTTTTGTAGAATAAATGTTTAAAATGTGGTACTTCTTTTTGGCTCACCCTGTATAAACTTGCCAGGACTGCAAACTTCTCCAAATGACTGTCCGTACAGCTTATTAAATCATTGGTGGCTGACTACTTCACCAGATGTCTGAGGAGAGCTGAATCAATTCTCTCTGACGACTACACCTCATCTTATTTAAAATTACCAGTGCCTCACCAACTCAGCCACTTAAGGGTCAGCTTCTTACCCTAGGCCTTAAGGTCATGCTGTACTTTCATTCCCTGTACTGTATGTTACATGTTTACTGCCATTTACATTTTTCCCCACTGTCTAATACAATCTTTTGTTTGTATGGTTCTATTTTGTCTATATACAGTACATTAGTCCATTCTTCTGCGACACTTGCTGTATTTATCTTCTGGTACTGTTATTTATTTACTGTGTTATACATCAACATTAGGTTGTTTTATTACATATTATTGCCTGTGTACACAATTTCCTGCCCACCCCATACAACTGTAGCACAAGATTTTCATAATGATTTAATAATAATCTACAAACCGGATTCCAAAAAAGTTGGGACACTATACAAATCATGAATAAAAACTGAATGCAATGATGTGGAGGTGCCAACTTCTAATATTTTATTCAGAATAGAACATAAATCACGGAACAAAAGTTTAAACTGAGAAAATGTATCATTTTAAGGGAAAAATATGTTAATTCAGAATTTCATGGTGTCAACAAATCCCAAAAAAGTTGGGACAAGGCCATTTTCACCACTGTGTGGCATCTCCCCTTCTTCTTACAACACTCAACAGACGTCTGGGGACCGAGGAGACCAGTTTCTCAAGTTTAGAAATAGGAATGCTCTCCCATTCTTGTCTAATACAGGCCTCTAACTGTTCAATCGTCTTGGGCCTTCTTTGTTGCACCTTCCTCTTTATGATGCGCCAAATGTTCTCTATAGGTGAAAGATCTGGACTGCAGACTGGCCATTTCAGTACCCGGATCCTTCTCCTACGCAGCCATTATGTTGTGATTGATGCAGAATGTGGTCTGGCATTATCTTGTTGAAAAATGCAGGGTCTTCCCTGAAAGAGATGACGTCTGGATGGGAGCATATGTTGTTCTAGAACCTGAATATATTTTTCTGCATTGATGGTGCCTTTCCAGACATGCAAGCTGCCCATGCCACACGCACTCATGCAACCCCATACCATCAGAGATGCAGGCTTCTGAACTGAGCGTTGATAACAACTTGGGTTGTCCTTGTCCTCTTTGGTCCGGATGACATGGCGTCCCAGATTTCCAAAAGAACTTGAATCGTGACTCGTCTGACCACAGAACAGTCTTCCATTTTGCCACACTCCATTTTAAATGATCCCTGGCCCAGTGACAACGCCTGAGCTTGTGGATCTTGCTTAGAAATGGCTTCTTCTTTGCACTGTAGAGTTTCAGCTGGCAACGGCGGATGGCATGGTGGATTGTGTTCACTGACAATGGTTTCTGGAAGTATTCCTGAGCCCATTCTGTGATTTCCTTTACAGTAGCATTCCTGTTTGTGGTGCAGTGTCGTTTAAGGGCCCGGAGATCACGGGCATCCAGTATGGTTTTACGGCCTTGACCCTTACGCCACAGAGATTGTTCCAGATTCTCTGAATCTTCGGATGATGTTATGCACAGTTGATGATGATAGATGCAAAGTCTTTGCAATTTTTCGCTGGGTAACACCTTTCTGATATTGCTCCACTATCTTTCTGCGCAACATTGTGGGAATTGGTGATCCTCTACCCATCTTGGCTTCTGAGAGACACTGCCACTCTGAGAAGCTCTTTTTATACCCAATCATGTTGCCAATTGACCTAATTAGTGTTTATTGGTCTTCCAGCTCTTCGTTATGCTCAAATTTACTTTTTCCAGCCTCTTATTGCTACTTGTCCCAACTTTTTTGTGATTTGTTGACACCATGAAATTTTGAATCAACATATTTTTCCTTTAAAATGATACATTTACTCGGATTAAACGTTTGATCTGTCATCTACGTTCTATTACAAATAAAATATTGACATTTGCCATCTCCACATCATTGCATTCAGTTTTTATTCACAATTTGTTTAGTGTCCCAACTTTTTTGGAATCTGGTTTGTAATTTTCATAATGATTATAATGCAAAAATAAAAATCTCTAATATATCGAGACAGTCTGAGTGGAGAGAGCCCATTTGAACATACTGTTTTTTTCAGATGGAAGCGTTCAGTTTGTGGAACAATAATTCAGGGACAATGTTAAATGCTAAACTTGAGGTCTACAAATGGTATTCAGGTGTAAGTTCCTTTACAGACCAGATGCTTTAGCACAGTTGTGATCATCGTTGGCCGTGTATGGCCGCAGTAGCTGCAGGTTTTTGTTCCAGCCCAGTTGCTTGCTTAATCCTTCCCAATAACAGATCTTACTTAATTTTATGGGGTGTTAGTATTTTAACTCTGCAATATCAGGTTATTTTTATATCGTAAAAAATTTTCTTTCCAGGAATACCATCCAAATGGCTTGTATGCTGAAGTGGATGCGTACTTCTCATTTCTTCTTTGTTCCAGTTTCCTTCTAAATATATTTAACCATATAGTAAACAATGAATACTCTTGGGTGTAAATGGAAACCGGTTAGATGGATAGTTGTTGGTTCCCTTGTCGTTTTGCATCTTATTACCTATAAGGGCCATTAATATCAGTGAATACAACTGTTTAAGATTAAATAAGCAACTAAGGATGGGAAAACTTAAAGTGAGACAACTAAAATAAAGAATAAAAATGTTGCTTGGTCAATCATTGAGGCACCTCATTTTATCTTCTTTGGGAAATGGAACAAGAACAGAAGATTTAAACCAATTGGGAAATTATACTGTGCCAGAGACTGGTTAAGCAGGCCATTCTGCAAAGCTCACCAGTCCTATTCACCTAACTTTTCCACAATAACATAAAACTGGACTTAATGTTATTTTGGAGGAGTTAAGTAGATAGGACTGGTAGACTTTGTTTGGCTGAATGACCTGTTCTTGTCCAATTGTCTTTAATGTTCTAAAGATGTCAGTGAAGAGAGGAGCAAGCTTGTTGATTCTACAGTCGCTGTTGCACAGATCTTCTGTAAAACCTAGTAAGCTTGTCAGGGAAGGATGACTCTGAGTGAGTACTGGGAGGTTTTTTATATACTGTATATATATATATATATATATATATATATATATATATATATATATATATATATATATATATATATATATATATATATATATAGTTACTGCTGCACTTGGGTCCCAATCCCATCGGGTTGTGGGGGCTGCAATGTGCTGTCGGTGCATGCTCCCAACCTAGTAATAAACTGAAGCTTCTCCATACAACTCCACAATGGTGAGAATATAACACCCATCCTGCTCTGCCTTTACTGGCTTCCAGTGTCTTATAGGATTGAGTATAAAATTCTGCTCATAACCTACATAGCTTTAGATGGCTGTTGCACCCAACTACGTGAGTAACCTCTTCCATCACCATGCTCCCGTTTGCCCAATATGGTCGATTGATTCTGGCAGTCTTGTTGTGGCCCAAACTTACCTTTGCTGTATGGGTGACAGAGCCTTCAGTTTTACAGTTGATTCAATTCATTGCTTTTGAAAAACAACTTAAAAGTAATTTGTTCAGGATGGCTTTTGTTTCCAAATTTATACACTTTTTCTAAATTTTAAAGCCAATAGGACATTGTGGTACAGAAAGGCCTCTGATTCAGAACTAATTCCAAACAGGCATACTTTAGACCAATAGCATTCTAATGTGACACATCCCCAAGTTACTGCCTTATTTTCACACCTGTCCCCAAAACCATTTGTTGAGTGAAGCTTGCTGGCTAGGTAGTTTGGTCTCCTTGCAGGGGAGAAAGAGTACAAACTGTAGAGAATCATTGCCAAACTGGTTTTAGGCACTTCCCCCAACACTGTCATAAAATTCCTCACCCAAAGTTAGTCCTAAAGATTGGGTTAGACATGAAAGAATTGCTGCTGTCATCAATGAAATAAAATTTAAAATTATGTTTGCTTTGTCTGACTTACAAATAAAGATATATAAAATATTTATCAACTTACATACAAAATTTCATACCACAACGGCTTTTTACTGATCCTAACATTCTGACCCTTTCAGTTTACCTCTCTGTCCATGTGCTCAGGGTGGTTTGTGTTTACATCATAAAATATGTTATGTTCAGGTTTTTTTGTTTATTGTCTTTTATTTCTATGTTTTAAATATCCTGTATTTATCGGAATTTAGTTTTTTAGTCGGATATTATTTGTATCCAATGTTATGTATGCCCTATTGTTTTTATGAATTTTTGTGAAGTGCTTTGAGCATGGGAAAGGTGCTCCATAAATAAAATGTAGTATTATTTTTATATGGAGGAGTTATTTTTGGCTGAACCTGAAACTCCAGTTTTGTTTTTGTGTTTCCATTTAGTGTATCCTATTGCATTGTTAAGCCAATTCTTGGCCTATTTGTAGTTTGGCTGTTTCTTTTTGCTTTGTGAATACTCCTTGGTTCTTTGGTGAACCAAGGCTTTCCATTGTAATGAATCGCAGGGAGTGTAAACCTCTTCTGATATTAGATGTTATATAGTGTCTGTCAACTCATGATTGTTTTCACAAGTGTTTTTTAAAGACATCACAGTCAGTACAATGTTAAATATATTGCACTGTTTTAACTGCCTCAGCTGACCGTGAGCGTATAGATTTTCTTACTGGTTTGCTGATTCCAGCCTTTGCTTATTACCGGGTAATAGCACTAGCATAACATAGTCAGAATTACACAGTAGTGTGATTAAAGCTGTCTATGCAACCTTTATAGCACAGTGGCAGTGATCCAAAGCCCAGAAGTAGTATTTTTTGTGTGGGTGAGCCATTTGTCTTTATTTCAACTTCAGTTGAATTACTTTTTAGTTGCAACTCTCTTATGAAGATCACTTCTGATGAGAGTTCTCTCAAGTATAGATGGGTGTATCAGGGTCCCAGTGGTTTCTGCCACTTATGAGCCCATAACGTTATTAAGGACCCAACCCACCCACAACATGAACTGTTCATACTTCTGCCATCTAGGAGATGCTATAAGAGCATAGCAGCTAGAACATCAAGGCTAAAAGGCAGTTTTCTCACTTATGCCATCAGGCTTGTAACCCATCCTCTACCCCTCCCTTCAGCACTGCAGGCTAGCACGTGTCTGCAGGATGGAAGGCCATCTTGAGACTATACAGGTAGTCCCCAAGTTATGGACATCCGACCCATGACTTACGAATGGGACTGCAACTGCGACGCATGCACCTCAGTAACTGCCACTCCGTCATCTTTGGCCTGGGGACGCTGCAAGCGGTGGCTGGAGGGAGCCTGGAGGGCGGCGATTTCGCTGCTTGCGGAGTGTAGAGTCCCTCGGGGCGGCTCCCGACGGCAAGTGGTGACCCGTGGTCCATAGTCACCGGGGCCACAGCTATCACTCATGTGCAGGATGGAGGCTTGATGGGGCGGTTCGCTGCCCCAACCACCACGCCAACGCAGCTACTGCTCCCGAATGGACGCAGGATGGATAGAGCAGAGGGGGGTGTTTCACTGCCTGCCCACCACACACGGCTGCCCCGTTCGTTGTCGATGGGCGGCTGGTAATTCTGCAAGCGGTAACCCGGTTGTGGTTGAATAGAGGCCATTGAAGGTGAACAGGGCGGCGGGGGGTAGCATTGTAGTGTGCCTCGAGTGGCAGCATTGTAGTGTGCCTCGGGTGGCTGCCTGTTGAATGGGGGTGGTGGTGGGCGATTCACTACCCACCTTTGGCCGCACCGTGTTCGTTCTCGGTGGGCGGATGCTGCAGGCAGCATACTATTGGGGAGGAGACTGTGTGGTGGGCAGGTGTTGAACTGACCCTCACCACCCCCGTTCATTCTCAATAGCAAGCCTGCTTGTACGGTTACGCACATAGCAGGAAGTTGTCTCTTCTTAGTACATCAGAAGTGTTGACGAGGGGTGCCTTCCTGCTGTGATCGCGTGTACAGTGCTGTGCAGAAGAGCTCATCTTAACCTTTTGTCTTCACCCTTCAAGAATATCTCTGAAACATAAGTCTGATGCCAGTGCAAACCACCACCTTGAAAATAACTCTGAAACAATAAAAGGTCTGATGAAACTCCATCATTCATTGGCAGACCACCTTGGTTACATTCGGTCAACAATAGCATTTATTAAAATAATTTACCTGTTCCGACTTGCATAGAAATTCAACTTAACTACAAACCTACAGTCCCTATCTCGTACATAACCAGGGGACTGCCTGTATACCTGCAGAGCTTAAATTGAAATTATTTGCACGTGCACTCTTACTTCTGTTTGTTTTTGCATTTCTTTTGCAACCAAGTGTTTTTGTTTATTGTTGTGTTTTCTTGTCTGTTGATGTGTGTTCATGTTTATTGCTGGAGGATTTGCACAATAAGATTTTCATTGTACTGAGTACATATGACAATAAAGTTGAAATTGAAGTTCTTGTATGTTGTAGATTGCTTGCTTTTGCTCTTATTCTTGAGCATAGGAAAGGTGCTATATAAATATAATGTAGTATTATTATTATTACTATTCTTGTGCTGCATAAATATATAACAAACCATTTGTCTCTCTGCTGGAGGAAAGGACTAAATTTTTTTGTTTTCTAAAGACTTCTACAAAACATGGGGCACACTTGTTCCACCCCCTGTTTTATTTGTACCATGGTTTATTGACGCTGTTTTGGTGGTTAGTAGTAGCCTAGTTTCCAGTTTAGAAAATACATATAGTTGTTTGTTTTGTTAGTTACTCCACAAAATACTTTTGTGTTGCTAAACTAGACAGTATGTATGAAAACCACCTTTTTAAATAATTGTGATGTAAACAAAATCCAGACTGTCAGAGCACCCTGAAATGGTAATGGGAGTGCGAATAACCTCAACCTTTAGATTACACTGGTATCTGCCTTTTTTATATTATAACACGTTCCTATGGTAATGTTTTACCAGTATATTATATTGCTTTAAATGATCACGTGAAAGCTTTATTAATGAATGTTTAGTTACAATTTAAATTGAGTTGAGCAGGCAGAATAGTTCATGTTGATGGTGGAAATCATTGATTTGCTAAGGTTTCCTCAATGCAACACATTTGTCCCTTTTATTGCAGTACCCCTTTTTTTGTATTTTAATCATTTTCCCCATTTCTGCTTTTTTTATAGGCCAAGATTAACGAGAAGTGCCAGAAGTAAACAAAGCATTTAGCTGCTTGTGGTTTTGTGGTACACAGAAAGGTGGTATGGAGTTGGCACACAGCCTGTTGCTAAATGAGGATGCTTTGGCTCAGATTACTGAGGCGAAGAGGCCTGTTTTTATTTTTGAATGGCTACGATTTCTTGACAAAGTACTTGTGGCAGCTAACAAGGTATGGTGTTCAAATCCACCATCACTGACTTTCATTAATTAATTTTAAGGTGCAAGACAATTGGAAATCTAAGTGCAAAATAAATCATCTTTTTGTTTCCACTAAACACTCTAAATTATACTGGTTTCCTTCCACAGTCCAAATACTCGCAGGCTAAGCTGATTGGTGATGTTAAATTGTCCCCTGCTGTGTTTTTGTGTTTGTTCTGCTTTGGACTGGTATATATTGAATGTAAATCAGCAGAAAAAAACCCTTTTACAGAAGTACATGAAAGGAATGTAGGATTTATACTGTAATCTAATACTAAAGATGCTGGATTAATTAAATTAATCTTAATGTTGAGATAGATTAGGGTAGGGCAGAATACAAGTACTGGACAAGTACCGAAAGCCCAAAGTTTTAATCAGTGCTGTACCAGCATTTTGGTATTTTAAATACCAGAAGTAAATGTCTGCTTTTGACTCCAGCCTCTTTCCCCAACACTTGATGGAGTAGCCTGAAAAAAAAGTTTATATGTGCTGGAGAATTCACATAACAAATGCTTCAGCACAATTGAGACTTCACGGTGACCACAATCTCCCTCCCCATTGCTTTACCACAACTGAGACTTCACTGAGTTAAGTCATTGCTTCAGTGCAATCGTGACTTCACTTTGGGTGTTTCTGTACCACCCTTTCAAGGCACATATTATGCTATCAAGAAGGAAGCAGTGCATCATGTGATTTGATGGTGCAACACACTAAGGGTTTGCACAATTGTGTGGTGCAGTGGGGAGCTGGAGTTAGACATGGGGTGTTTTTCATTATCCGTTATTTGCTTCTGAACCTTTTTGGTATTGGTACTTGGGTACAAACACTGGTACTGATATCTTAGTCATGATTCTAGTACGTTTGAGAACTAAGCTAGGTATAAAGCAAGTAACCATCTGCAAGTCAGGATAATTAGCTCGGAAAGACACGGCAGGATAGAAAGATGTATAAATTGAATGATCATTATTAGACATGTCTCAGAATTGATTTATTTCTTGAAAATCCTTTAGTCTATGTAGTCCTAAGAAACCAGTTAATTGTTATATGCCTTAGGCTGTTAATCTATTTTATTCTAGGTTGACGTGAAGGAAAAGCAAAAGAAGCTGGTAGAACAGCTGACTGGGTTGATCAGTAGTGCTCCTGGTCCCCCTACCCGAAAACTGCTGGCAAAGAACCTGGCCACTCTCTACAATATTGGCGATACATTTACTGTATTCCAGACGCTGGACAAGTGCAATGACATCATCAAAAGTAAAGATGACACACCTGCTTACCTACCAACCAAGCTGTAAGTTGAATCTGCAAAGACATGCATGGGAGCTTGACAAGTTCTTTGCCACAAAACTTCAGATCACTTCCATTTGGAGAGAAACAGAATGAACGTATTTATTTTTATAGATGCTGCCTATATTAAAGGAAAGAAATGTAATACTTCTTGACTCTAGAATTCTAAATCAAATTTGACAACAATTACCATTAACAAGTTTCCTTTTGGGGAGTCCCACAAATATGGAGAATGGTAGATGTTTCTTAACCTAAACATACCCAAGATTATGAGTAGAGAAATGCAACTTTATAAACCTAGTTAGTAACTAGTAAATGTATGGGTGAGTGTAGTATTTCTTACTCTGATATTATTGAACAATTTTTATATGATCTATTCCTGTTTCTCTTGACTGTTTTCTTACTTGATCCATTTTATTTGTTCAATGATCATGTTCATTTGCATTATTGCTTTTTGTTCGTAAAACAGAGCTGCAGTAGCTTGTGTTGGAGCATTTTATGAGAAGATGGGCCGAATGCTTGGCAGTAGTTTCCCTGAGACAATCAACAATCTGTTAAAGGCTTTGAAAAGTGCTGAGGTAAGATGGGCTACACAATAACCCCAATTTGCTTCAATGTTGCATCATTCTTTCAATGTGTAATCCCTCTACTCATAACATTCTGAGTAAACACAATGAGCAATAATTAGTTCATTCTGTAAGGTGCTTGCTTTTTTAGTTTAATAAACAGAAAATGTTTTCACATGTCTGCATGCTTGGACATTACTAACTCTTTTCCTGCCTTGTTCCCACTGCTATGATGGTAGACCCTGTCTCTTTGTAACCATGAATTGAATTAAGCCGTTTTGAGAATGTCACATTATGTTATGATGCAGTAGAGGTACTGGTCCATATTACTTCTTTAATGTTCCATCATAATTCTATATGCTTTTACTCCATCTTTAAAACTTTGTCCGTTCTGTTTTGATGAAACCATGGTTTATACTGCAGCTGGCCTCATGATTTTATGTTTTGGATCCTGTGTCAAGTCACATTTTGCATATTCCCCTAATGTCTATGTGGGTTTGACTAATGGCTCTTTGCCCTGAATTGAACTGGTGTACACAGTAGGGTTTATTCCTTCCTACCTTGCTTACAATGCTGCCAGAAAAGGTATGGTCTCCAGCAACCCTAAAATTGATTAGTTAGGTATCAGACAGTTGTGTTATCAAAATGAAAATTTTCTGTAATCTGAAATCTTACAAAAAAATGAAGTGCTAGGCTGGCAATTGTATTTGTCTTTTGATTTTAACTTGCAGAATTCTTCATTTTGTTATTATCTGGAGATATAATGTGTTTCCTTGTTTGACATGTTGGGGTTTTGCTGCTTGTTGTTTGATAAAGCATTACAATATCTTACTTTCCCCAAATACCTTGTTTTCATTCAATGCACCCATCGAACACCAAACACATTGTTAGTCTGATAACAATGCAGAAACATGATCTCTCCTGCTTTGCTGTCTCTCTTTCACATTTTCCCCACCCTCTGCTGCTTATTTCCCTACTTCAAACTGATTTATTTCTTTTGCAAAAGCCAGTCTTTATTCAGGATATAAGTGCTATAAATTCAGAAATATATACAGGTTCCGGTCATAATATTAGAATATCAAGACAAAGTTGATTTATTTCAGTAATTCCATTCAAAAAGTGAAACTTGTATATTAGATTCATTCATTACACACAGACTGATGTATTTCAAATGTTTATTTATTTTAATTTTGATGATTATAACTGACAATGAATGAAAGTCCCAAATTCAGTATCTCTGAAAATTAGAATATCAATTAAGACCAATGCAAAAAAAGGATTTTTAGAAATGTTGGCCAACTGAAAAGCATGAACATGAAAAGTATGAGCATGTACAGCGCTCAATATTTAGTTGGGACTCCTTTGGCCTGGATTACTGCAGCAATGCGGCGTGGCATGGAGTCGATCAGTCTGTGGCACTGCTCAGGTGTTATGAGAGCCCATGTTGCTCTGATAATGGCCTTCAGCTCTTCTGAATTGTTAGGTCTGGCGCATTAAATCTTCCTCTTCACAATACCCCATAGATGTTCTATGGGGTTAAGGTCAGGCGAGTTTGCTGGCCAATCAAGAACAGGGAAACCATCCATCCATCCTCTTCCACTTATCCGAGGTCAGGTTGCGGGGGCAGCTGCTTAAGCAGAGAGGCCCCCGACTTCCCTCTCCCCGGCCACTTCTTACAGCTCTTCTGGGAGAATCCCAAGGCATTCCCTGGCCAGCTGAGAGACATAGTCCCTCCAGCGTGTCCTGGGTCTTCCCTGGGGCCTCCTCCCAGTTGGACGTGCCCGGAACACCTCACCAGGGAAGCATCCAGGAGGCATCCTGATCAGATGCCAGAGCCACCTCATCGGACTCCTCTCGGTGCGGAGGAGCAGCGGCTCTACTCTGAGCCCCTCCCGGATGACTGAGCTTCTCACCCTATCTTTAAGGGAAAGCCCAGACACCCTGTGGAGGAAATTTATTTCAGCCACTTGTATTCGCGATCTTGTTCTTTCGGTCACTACCCATGGCTCATGATCATAGGTGAGGGTAGGAACGTAGATTGACTGGTAAATTGAGAGCTTCGCCTTAAGGCTCAGCTCTTTTTCACCACGACAGACCGATGCAGAGCCCGCATCACGGCGGATGCCGCACCGATCCGCCTGTCGATCTCATGGTCCATTCTTCCCTCACTCGTGAACAAGACCCCAAGATACTTGAACTCCTCCACTTGGGGCAGGATCTCTCCCCCAATCCTGAGAGGGCACTCCACCCTTTTCCGGCTGAGGACCATGGTGTCGGATTTGGAGGTGCTGATTCTCATCCCAGCCGCTTCACACTCCGCTGCGAACCGATCCAGACAGAGCTGAAGATCACGACCTGATGAAGCAAACAGGACAACATCATCTGCAAAAAGCAGTGACCCAATCCTGAGTCCACCAAACCGGACCTCTTCAACACCCTGGCTGCGCCTAGAAATTCTGTCCATAAAAGTTATGAACAGAATCGGTGACAAAGGGCAGCCCTGGCGGAGTCCAACTCTCACTGGAAATGGGCTCGACTTACTGCCGCAATGCGGACCAAGCTCTGACACCGGTTGTACAGGGACCGAACAGCCCTTATCAGGGGGTCCTGTACCCAATACTCCTGGAGCACCCCCCACAGGGTTCTCCGAGGGACACGGTTGAACGCCTTTTCCAAGTCCACAAAACACATGTAGACTGGTTGGGCAAACTCCCATGCACCCTCCAGGATTCTGCTAAGGGTGTAGAGCTGGTCCACTGTTCAGCGACCAGGACGAAAACCACACTGTTCCTCCTGAATCCGAGGTTCGACTATCCGACGGACCCTCCTCTCCAGAACCCCCAAATAGACTTTTCCAGGGAGGCTGAGGAGTGTGATCCCTCTATAGTTGGAACACACCCTCCGGTCCCCTTTTTAAAGAGGGGGACCACCACCCCAGTCTGCCAATCCAGAGGCACTGTCCCGATGTCCATGCGATGTTGCAGAGGCGTGTCAACCAAGACAGTCCTACAACATCCAGAGCCTTAAGGAACTCGGCATATCTCATCCACCCCCAGGGCCCTGCCACCAAGGAGTTTTTTGACCACCTCGGTGACTTCAGTCCCAGAGATGGGAGAGCCCACCTCAGAGTCCCCAGGCTCTGCTTCCTCATTGGAAGGCATGTTAGTGGGATTGAGGAGGTCTTCGAAGTACTCCCCCTCCCCCAACACTGACCGACAACGTCCCAAGTCGAGGTCAGCAGTGCACCATCCCCACCATATACGATGTTGACACTGCACTGCTTCCCCCTCCTGAGACGCCGGACGGTGGACCAGAATCTCCTCGAAGCCGTCTGAAAGTCGTTCTCCATGGCCTCTCCAAACTCCTCCCATGCCCGAGTTTTTGCCTCAGCAACAACTGAAGCCGCATTCCGCTTGGCCTGCTGGTACCTATCAGCTGCCTCCAGAGACATACAGGACAAAAAGGTCCTATAGGACTCCTTCAGCTTAACGGCATCCCTCACCGCCGGTGTCCACGGGTTCAAGGATTGCCACCACGACAGGCACCAACCACCTTGCAGCCACAGCTCCGGTCAGCTGCCTCAACAATAGAGGCACGAAACATGGCCCATTCGGACTCAATGTCCCCCACCTCCCTCGGGATGTGGTCAAAGTTCTGCCGAAGGTGAGAGTTGATGCTACTTTTGACAGGGGACTCTGCCAGCCGTTCCCAGCAGACCCTCACAACACGTTTGGGCCTACCAGGTCTGACCGGCATCTTCCCCCACCATCGAAGCCAACTCCCCACCAAGTGGTGATCAGTTGACAGCTCCACCCCTCTCTTCACCCGAGTGTCCAAGACATGTCTCTTCCAGGTCTCACTGTCATTGCCCACGTGAGCATTAAAGTCTCCCAGCAGAACGAGGGAGTCCCCAGAAGGAATGCCCTCTAGCACCCCCTCCAGGGACTCCAAAAAGGGTGGATACTCCAAACTGCTGTTCGGCGCATACGCACAAACAGTCAGGACCCTTCCCCCCACCCGAAGGCGGAGGGAGGCCACCCTCTCGTCCACCGGGGTAAACCCCAATGCACAGGTTCCAAATCGGGGGGCAATAAGTATGCCCACACCTGCTCGGCGCCCCTCACTGGGGTCAACTCCAGAGTGGTAGAGTCCAGCCCCTCTCAAGGAGATTGGTTCCAGAGTCCAAGCTGTGCGTCGAGGTGAGTCCAACTATACCTAGCCGGAACTTCTCGACCTCGCGCACTAGCTCAGGCTCCTTCCCCTTCAGAGAGGTGACATTCCACGTCCCAAGAGCCAGTTTCTGTAGCCGAGGATCAGACCGCCAAGGTCCTCGCCTTCAGCCACCACCCAACTCGCACTGCACCCAACCTCCTTGGCCCCTCCCATAGGTGGTGATCCCATGAGAAGGGGGACCGACGTTACCTCTTTGGGCTGTGCCCGGCCGAGCCCCATGTGTGCAGGCCCGTCTACCAGACGCTCGCCATCGAGCCCCACCTCCAAGCCTGGCTCCAGAGGGGGGCCCGGTGACCCACGTCCGGGCAAGGGAAAACATCGTCCAAAGTTTTCTTTCATCATTGGAGGTTTGTTGAACCGCTCATTGTCTCATCCTTCAAGTAGGACCAGTTTGCCTTGGGTGGCCCTACCAGGGGCATAAAGCCCCGGACAACATAGCTCCTAGGATCATTGGGACATGCAAACCCCTCCACCACGATAAGGTGACGGTTCAAGGAGGGGAACCAGGATACCATAGTCCTTAAACCAGGTACTGTTAGTTTCGGCACTTTGTGCAGGTGCCAGGCCCTGTTGGAAAATGAAATCTGCATCTCCATAAAGTTCGTCAGCAGCAGGAAGCATGAAGTGCTCTAAAACTTCCTGGTAGACGGCTGCATTGACCTTGGACCTCAGAAAACACAATGGACCAACACCAGCAGATGACATGGCACCCCAAACCATCACTGACAGTGGAAACTTTACACTGGACCTCAAGCAACATGGATTCTGTGACTCCCCTCTCTTCCTCCAGACTGGGACCTTGATTTCCAAAGGAAATGCAAAATTTACTTCCATCAGAAAACATAACTTTGGACCACTCAGCAGCAGTTTTGTCTTTAGCCCAGGCGAGACGCTTCTGACGCTGTCTCTTGTTCAAGAGAGGCTTGACACAAGGAATGCGACGGCTGAAACCCTTGTCTTGCATACGTCTGTTTGTGGTGGTTCTTGAAACACTGACTCCAGCTGCAGTCCACTCTTTGTGAATCTCCCCCACAGTTTTGAATGGGTTTTGTTTCACAATCCTCTCCAGGGTGCAGTTATCCCTATTGCTTATACACTTTTTTCTACCACATCTTGTCCTTCCCTTTGCCTCTCTATTAATGTGCTTGGACACAGAGCTCTGTGAACAGCCAGCCTCCTTAGCAATGACCTTTTGTGTCTTGCCCTCCTTGTGCAAGTGGTCAATTGTTGTCTTTTGGACAACTGTCAAGTCAGCAGTCTTCCCTATGATTGTGTAGCCTACAGAACTAGACCGAGAGACCATTTAAAGGCTTTTGTAGGTGTTTTGAGTTAATTAGCTGATTAGAGTGTGGCATCAGGCGTCTTCAATATTGAACCTTTTCACAATATTCTAATTTTCCAAAATACTGAATTTGGGACTTTCATTATTTGTCAGTTATAATAATCAAAATTAAAAGAAATAAACATTTGAAATACATCAGTCTGTGTGTAATGAATGAATCTAATATACAAGCTTCACTTTTTGAATGGAATTACTGAAATAAATCAACTTTGTCATGATATTCTAATTTTATGACCGGCACCTGTATGTTCATGCCTGAGCACCACCATTCTGACAATCCACCACATTCATAGCCAAGAGATTAGTGGCAGTCAGATGGTGGTTTAGCTGATTTCAATAGCATCTACTTGCAAAACAGATGGTACGTTTTAGGACATCAATGCAGTAAGTATGTTTAAATTGATTAAAAATTAGTCATATAATCTATACTAATAAACGGCAAAGCCCTCACTGACTGACTCACTCACTCACTGACTGACTGACTCATCACTAATTCTCCAACTTCCCGTGTAGGTAGAAGGCTGAAATTTGGTAGGGTTATTCCTTACAGCTTCCTTACAAAAGTTGGGCAGCTTTCATTTCGAAATTCTACGCGTAATGGTCATAACTGGAAGCTGTTTTTCTCCATTTACTGTAATGGAGATGAGCTTGAAACCCGTGGGGGCGGAGTTTCGTGTGACATCATCACGCCTTCCACGTAATCACGCAGTACGTAGAAAACCAGGAAGAGGCCCAAAAAGCGCTGAAGAAAACATGCATTATATAATTGAGAAGGCAGCGAAACAATAAGAAGCAAGCGAGTGACATATACAACCATATTCATGAGTTCTGCTGCTTCGGAAACAAAGCACGATGTAAACCTAAACTTTAAATTAAGTTCATAGACAGGCTGTCGCTGGCGTTTGTAATTTAGTGCCTACCCATATAAGGCCGTCCGTCAGCGGCAATCCAATAGCAAACTGCCACGGGTAAATATTCACGGGTGAAGGACTGTCCTTATGCAGAGGAAAATGAGATGGTCAGGGTGGTGTTTGGCACAAACTCAGCGAAACTGCGAGAGAAAGTTTTAAGTGCCGGGACTTCGGTAACATTAGATACAGCCATGGACATAGCACGACATGGCACCAGCACAGCTGGGAAACTTCGATGCATGTAAACCGAGCGGCTCACATGAACTGACGCAGTGCACAGACAAAAAGCAACAGTTCCAAAGAGCGCTGAGTAAAAAACGAATTACACAATTGAAAAGGCAGCAAAAAATATGAAGCGTCTGATACATACAAGCATATTCATAAATGCAGCTACTGTGGAAACAAAGCACACGGTGGAAAAAGTCAATGTCCCGCTAAAGGAAGGCCGTGTAAAAAAAAACCCGTGCATGCAGTGTGTCGGGTCTCAGATAAAGAAGAAGACGAGCTGTTTATTGATGCAGTAAGAAACGAATCGATGAATGAAACCTGTCATCTTTACAACGATTGACAAACACGGAATGTAACTTGAACACAACACATCCTACAAATACGAACCTACATGAAAGAAATAATGATAATCAAATCCTTGATGACAGCAACACTCAGTAAAACTCACAAAACAATTACTGTATATTGACAGTCATGTTACGTTATTTTTAAAATGTTCCCTTTTCTTTTTCATAGCTTCTTTAACACACTACGTCTCCGCTGCGATACACGGGTATATATATATGTATATATATACCCCGATATACATACTCGAATAATGGATACTTTATTCGCCATCAATGATTGTTTTGGTAAAGCCATACTCAGTGTATTCATTAGATGAACGGTAAAAAAGTAAGAGCGAGGGGAGGATGACTTATTGAGGCATGCAAGCAAAACCACAATAGCACGCGGGCTCGATGTACGAAAAAATATATCTTTTCAAGTTCTATTTACTCCATATGTGTCTTTTTATGGTTCTTCTCGACTTACCTGCTGCTTTCGACACAATCGACCACGACATCATGATCTCCCGACTCGAATCCTGGGCTGGTGTATCTGGCTTAGCCCTCGACTGGTTCAGGTCATATTTCTGCAACAGAACTCTCAGAGTCATGCTAGACGATTTTTCATCTGAATCAGTCCCACTCCCATGTGGGGTCCCCCAGGGTTCCATTTTAGGGACACTGCTTTTTTCAATCTACATCCTGCCTTTAGGTGCAATTTTTAGAAAGCATGCAATTTCATATCACCTATATGCTGACGACTGCCAAATTTATTTCTCCCTCAAGCCAACTGACTCCACCAAACCTCTCCTCGACTGCCTATCTGACATTAAGGACTGGCTGGCTGTAAACTTCCTTCACCTGAACGATTCAAAACCGAGGTCATTGTTTTAGTCCCGACTGCAAACAGGCTCCACCCCTTGGCCTCGTTTCTCTTCCCATTCCTGTAACTTCGTCTGTCTCCAATCTTGGAATCAAAATGGATACGTTCCTGAAAATGGATGCTCAAGTCAACAGCACAGTAAAATCCTGCTTTTTCCATCTAAGGCGAATCGCCAAACTCAAGCCTATTCTTTCTAACCACCTCCTGGAATCAGTAATTCATGCATTCATTATGTCTCGGCTTGACTACTCTAATTCCTGCCTTTTTGGTATCAGTAAAGCCACGCTTTCTAGACTCCAACTGGCTCAAAATGCGGCTGCAAGGCTTCTAACTGGAAGTAGCAGAATCAACACATTTCACCGATTTTGAAAACCCTACACTGGCTGCGGTTAGATTCAGAATCGATTTTAAGATTCTCCTCCTAACCTATAAGGCATTAAACGGTCTAGCCCCGCCTATTTGAGTGTCTTGCTCCATTGTCACAATCCCCCTCGTGTTCTTAGATCCACAGATCAGCTGCTCCTAACCATTCCCAAGGCACGTTTTAAAGCTCGTGGTGAAAGGGCTTTCTCCGTCTGTGCACCCAGGCTCTGGAACTCCCTGCCCTTAGTGGTTAGGCAAGCCCTTCAGTCGCCACATTCAAATCTAAGCCTAAAACGCACTTCTTCACATTGGCTTTTAATTCTTAACCTGTTTCATTTTCCACTTGCCTTTTGCTATTTTCTCTATTTTATTTGGTCCCTTGACCTGTTTTAGTATCTCTGTTTTAATTCTCTCTTAATGTTTATTTTTAATATTTTGCTTTTAGTCCTGCTTGTTGTAACTGTACAGCGCTTTGGTCAGTTGTAATGCTGTGTTTTTAAGCGCTCAACAAATAAATATGGTATGGTATGGTAAACTCAAGGCACGCAGGCAGCATCCGGCCCGGCGTGTAATTATATCCGGCCCGCGAGATCATTTTATATACTGTACTAGCAGAATACCCGTGCTTCGCAGCGGAGAAGTAGTGTGTTAAAGAAGGTACGAAAAAGAAAAGGAAAAATTTTAAAAATAACGTAACATGATTGTTAATGTAATTTTTTTGTCATTGATATGAGTGTTGTTCTCATATCTGTCTATCTATATCTATATATCTATATATCTATATATATATATATATATATATGTTATTCTATCTATCTATCTATATCTATATCTATATCTATATCTATATATATCTATATCTATATCTATATCTATATCTATATATATATATATATATATATATATATATAGCAAAATACCAGCTTGGCAGCGGAGAAGTAATGTGTTAAAGAAGGAAAGAGAAAGAAAAGGAAACATTTTAAAAATAATGTAACATGATTGTCAAAGTAATTGTTTTGTGTATTTGGTGGCAGCATCACAAAGTTATTTTCGTCTAGCTGCATCAGAAAATGTACCACAACGTCTGACACGCCTCCTTTTTACTGTTTTCTCACAGCTTGGATTGCTGCTGTCATATATATACACACACACACACACACACACACACACACACACACACGTACACATATATATATATACACATACCTATCTACATCATATATACACACACATACATACATACACACACACAAATTATATGATGTGTGTGTGTATATATATATATATATATATATATATATATATATATATATATATATATATATATATATATATATATATATATATATATATATATATATATATATATATATATATATATACACATACATATACTTGTGTGTATGTTTGTATGTGTCTATATGTGTGTGTATAGCTTTGGTCACTGAGTGCAAGGGAAAAATAATAAAATATAGTCTATAAGTTATTAAACAGTAAAACATTAACGTTTTAAGAAGTACAGGTACATTGAGCTGCGGTGGGTTGGCACCCTGCCCAGGATTGGTTCCTGCCTTGTGCCCTGTGTTGGCTGGGATTGGCTCTAGCAGACCCCCGTGACCCTGTATTGGATTCAGCGGGTTAGAAAATGGATGGATGGAGGTACATTGAGCACTACTGGAGTGGTTTGGGTAAACTACATTTTAAAGACTGTGTAACACAACAGGTAAGTAACTAACAGCAGCTAAAATGTATATGGATCATCTCTCGGTAGTAGATCCCTTTTGAAAGGCGCTACACGACGGCTGTGGTATAGAAATTACATTTTCTATGTGACCGTTCAAATTTGTGCCTCTGGTAATGTGCCTTACCGGCAATTAAAGAAAATTAGTTTTGTGTCCTCTGCAGTGTTAAGAGAGAAAGGCTTTGGTTTGGGATAAAAGGAAAAAAGTGTAAAGAAAGGAAAGTTGCCTTTTTCTTTTATATAGTATAGAGAGATGTGTTCGCTGGACGCTATGATCGCCTTTTGGGGACAGTCGCGGTGGGTCTTGTGTAGACTGGTGAGACGTCCCCGCCATTAATCGGCTGTGATGGCACTGTCAGTCCTCCACTCCTGTGCGTATCTTCATAATCCGAGCTGAGGACCTCATAATCGTATACGTGCAAAAGAAAGTGTGAATCGCCTTAATATTATTTTGCCGTGGTGTAGAAAAGGGGTCCCGTGTTTGCACTTGTCTGGGCTATAGCGCAGGGGGAGGAAGAAAAAAATTAAAAGTGCTCACTTTGACTTAAGGCAGAAGCGCAGTCAGCGTCTCAAAGGCCGGCACAGCTACGCACGCAGCGCTGGCTGCTCGACTTTTGCTGGGCAGGAGACCCCAGTTTTGTACACACGTTCATGATATCAAAAGTCTCAGCGCTCTTTGGAGGTCATTCATATATTATATATATAGCAAAAATACCCGCGCTTCGCAGCGGAGAAGTAGTGTGTTAAAGAAGTAATGAAAAAGAAAAGGAAACATTTTAATAATAACGTAACATGATTGACATTGTCATGAGTGTTGCTGTCATATATATTCCTGCCTAAATAAGTCACCCTCGCTTTCTCTTACTTTTTACCGTTCATTTAATCATGGCTAGTGGCGGAAAAATTATAAAATGGAAGGAGGATGGCTTTACCAAAACAATTATTGATGGCGAATCGATTATTCATAAAGCTTGAATTGGTGATCTGTTTTTCTGTGTTAACCTCATATTTTTCATACTTCTTCTCAAACTAAGGTGGTGCGAGGGTAAAATGAATCGGGATGCACTGATCAATGTAATCGGTGTACCAGGAAATCATGCATTGACAAAAGCTCCCTTTGCTTGTAAAGCAAAGTGTGATTAAATGCATTATTTTTAGCGCGTTATGGAGCACATGCATCAAGCTTCTCAGCTGTGCTTGTGCTAAGAAAAGGAAAGATTTTAAAATAACGTAACACGATTGTCAATGTAACCTTTTTAAGTAGTGCCTGGAGGATTCAGTGTGAGAAACTCTAGAGACAGAGTGTGTATTAACTTGTGGATTTTTCTGTGAGTATTTGGTGGCAGTGTGATTAGCAGCGGAGCTCAGCTCAGAGCAAAATGAGGTAAATGGGAGGGGTGATGATGACGTGACTCCCCACCCACCTTAACTGTCAATCCCCCACAAACACAGTCTCTCGGAATTTGCATAAGCACACCCCTTCACCTGCAATTTTAACTTAGTTACAAAGTGATCAAAACTCTCGTTTATATCCTCGTCCTCTCATTAAACTTGTATCCCGCATTACCTGTGGGCATGTGAAACGCCAGCGTAGCCTGTCTATGAACTTAATTTAAAGTTTAGGTTTACACCTTGCTTTCTTTCCGAGGTAGCAACACTCATGAATATGGTAGTATATGTCACTCGCTCGCTTCTTATTGTTTCGCTGCCTTCTCAATTATATAATGCATGTTTTCTTAAGCGCTTTTTGGAGGTCTTCCTGGTTTTCTACGCACTGCGTTGACAGTCAGTTCACGTGATTACGTGGGAGGCGTGATGATGTCACACGAAACTCCGCCCCCCACTTCATTGCAGCTCAACTCCATTACAGTTAACGGAGAAAAATACCTTCCAGTTATGAGCATTAGGCGTAGAATTTCGAAATGAAACCTGCCCAACTTTTGTAAGTAAGCTGTAAGGAATGAGCCTGCCAAATTTCAGCCTTCTACCTACACGGGAAGTTGGAGAATTAGTGATGAGTCAGTGAGTGAGTGAGTGAGTGAGTGAGGGCTTTGTCTTTTATTAGTATAGATTATTGTTATTAATGGCCCGGGGATATGAAGCACTGGTAACACAATAAACTACAGATCCCATAAAGCAGCGCTTCAGCTGCCTTGCCGAACACTTACCGTGTCCCCACCGTCTCTTCAGTCGTTTCCTTACTTTGCAAAGGAAGCAGCTTTCTCAGAGCTTCTGCGCTGTTTTATAAACGAACGATATATAAGAAAGTCCTTTTTCCTTGCCGCATGAAGCAGCCTTTTATTTAATCCACGGTTCTCCGCTGTTTCATTGTTCATTTATTACGATTTTTATAGTTATTGTGTAGGTTTTATTTAATCCAGGGGTTCTCTTCTGTGTTCACTGGGTGTCTTCTTTCGTTTACGAGCTTCGCCAAGGAAGCAGCTTTCTCACAGCTTCTGCACTGTTTTAAAAACGAACGACATATAAGAAAGTCATTTATCCTTGCTTCGCTTTTTTTATTCATAAAAATATTCAGACAGTATTTCACCGCTGCGAAGCGCGGGTATTTTGCTAGTCTTTACTAATAAAAAGCAAAGCCCTCACTGACTGACTCGCTGACTGACTGACTGACTGACTCATCACTAATTCTCCAACCTCCCGTATTGGTAGAAGGCTGAAATTTGGCAGGATCATTCCTTACAGCTTCCTTACAAAAGTTGTGCAGGTTTCATTTCGAAATTCTACGCGTAATGGTCATAACTGGAAGCTATTTTTCTGCATATACTGTAATAATGGAGTTGAGCTCGAAAGCCGTGGAGGGGAGGAGTTTCGTGTGGCACATCATCACGCCTTACGTAGAAAACCAGGAAGAACTCCAAAAACCGATGAAGAAAACATACATTATATAATTAAGAAGGCAGCGAAACAATTAGAAGCGAGCGAGTGACACATAAAACCATATTCAGCGACTCACGTGAACTGACGCAGTGCGCAGACAAAAAGCAACAGTTCCAAAGAGTGCTGAACAAAAAACGAATTACACTGCTACGCCAAATAGACAAACTACACGCTGTGCGCTAATAGTAGAGCCTTCGCCTCAAGCGGTGGCGTCTGAAGTTCGATTCCCGAGAGGGGATGTACTGAGTATGTACGTGTGCTTCCCGATTCATTTTAGCCTCACATCCCCTTGGAAAAGTATATCTTTTCAACTTCTATTTAGTCACCACGCCTCCCATGTAATTGACTGGCTTCCCATATAAGGCCATTCTTCGCTGCGTTGTCTTTATTGGTTTCCTTGCTTCAACAAGGAAGCAGCTTTCTCACAGCTTCTGCGCTGTTTTATAAACTAACGACATATACGAAAGTCATTTATCCTTGCTTCGCCAACGAGGCAACCTTTTTATTTAATCCACGGGTTTTGCACTGTTTTATTGTTCATTTGTTACGATTATTATACTTATTGTGTACGTATTTTACACATAGTTTACTGTTCAAGTACCCATTTCCTTTATTTAATCCGTGGCTTTTCTGCTGTTGTTTTGTTCGTTTATTACAATTATACTTATTTCATTCACTTTCTTTCAGGCAAAGAATGTTACGTTATTTTTAAAATATTTCCTTTTCTTTTTCATAACTTCTTTAACACACTACTTCTCCGCTGCGAAGCGCGGGTATTCTGCTAGTGAATTATATAAATTAACATTTGCTATTTAGATGTACAGTGTATCTATATTAATAAAAGTGAAAGCCCTCACTGACTGACTCACTCACTCACTGACTCATCACTAATTCTCCAACTACCCATGTAGGTAGAAAGCTGAAGTTTGGCAGGCTTATTTCTTACAGCTTAATTACAAAAGTTAAGCAGGTTTCATTTAGAAATTCTACACGTAACGGTCATAATGGTTGATAATGGTCGACAACATCCGCCATGTTGAACTTTCTTATTTATGGCCCCATCTTCACGAAATTTGGTAGGCGGCTTCCCTGCGCTAACCAATACCGATGTACTTACTTATTTCGATGGTATGACCCCACTGTCGGCTGCCATATTGAATTTTCCAAACGTCACTAATTCTCCAACTTCCCGTGTAGGTAGAAGGCTGAAATTTGGTTGGCCTATTCCTTACAGGTTACTTACAAAAATTAAGCAGGTTTCATTTAGAAATTTTATGCGTAACGGTTGACACTGTCCGCCATGTTGAACTTTCTTATTCATGGCCCCATCTTCACGAAATTTGGTAGCCGGTTTCCCTGCGCTAACCGAGACCAATGTATGTATATTTCGGTGGTATGATGCCACTGTCGGCCGCCATATTGAACCTTTCAACGGTTTTTGTTACTTATTGGCCCAGCTTCAAGAAATTTGGTACACAGGTTCCCAACGCTAACTGAATCCTACTTACGTACATATATACGTCAATAGCCTGCAGCTCGGTCACTGTGTGAGGTGGCGTTGGGTCTCCCATCCCAACGCCTCCCACATTGTTGGCTGCCTGCCTATATAAGGCCGTCCGTCGCTCCAGTCTCTACATTCCCTTCCTTGCTTCGCCACGGGATTTACGTCTCCCTGCTGATAACTACAGCCTTTTTATTTAATCCATGGCTTCTCCGCTGTTTTATTGTTCGTTTATTACGATTATAGCTATTGTGTAGGTATTTTAGACTTACTTTACATTGTTCAGGTACCCATTTCCTTTATCATTCCAACCGTACCCCCATTAACATGTCTATCGAGGTGATCACCATCGATCAAAGAACTGTCACTTACCGAGTGGTTTCCATGACCGGAGATGGCACCTGCCTTTTCCATTCTCTGTGTTACATATTGCACGGCCATATCAGGCTCACTCTTGATATCCAGAGGAACATTGTGTCTTATTTATTGAATGACTGGGACAGGTTCAAGGTGTGGACTGATGACGGTCCTGCAAATACTGTTATAATTGAAACAAACCCTGAAACTCAAACCGATTATGACAGCAGCAATCCAAGCTGTGAGATTTGAGGCAAGATTGCTTTTCACATGGCCAACTGTATGTTGCATGCTCAAGAGTAAGCTCAGCGCACAGCTTGGTCATATTACAACCGCAGGGCCGAACTGACAACGTGGTATACAAAGAGATCCTTAACAAATAATTATTGGTATATTTTCCCTCAGTTTAAAAAGGTTTACTTTTCTTCTTAATTAAAATTTTAAGGCAGTACTTCTCCGCTGCGAAGCACGGGTATTTTGCTAGTATACCATATGCTGTCTTGTCAGTGTCTTCTCTCCTTTTTTACTTATTTTTATTTTAAAAAATGAGCATTGTAATGGAATGCTGCTTAATTAACTAAATTATTATAGACACAATCATTTTACTTTGATATGAAGACAAAGGAGAAAAACAAAATTCTAAACCAAAGAGATAGGGGAAACAAGAAATACTAGAACCAAAAATATTAACCTTTTAAAACTATGATAAAATGATTAATAACATGAAAACATTAATCACAGGCTCAGCATACTTATTCTACAATTATTAATTAATTCTTGCCATATTTAAAAAAAAAAAATTTGGACATATCCTCTTAAAATGAATTAGATTTTTTTTCTACTTCAGTTAATACAGAATGTTATTTTCTGAATTGTAGATGATGGGCTGGTATTCTTCCATTTGAGCAAAATTAGTCTGTCCTTGTAGCATAGTATAGGTTATTACAATCTACAGGTAAAAGTCTGTTACAACGAACTGCCAGGGATCTAAAAAATATTTCGATGTAGTGAAAATTTAATTTTAATGAAATTCTGCATTTGTCACTATAGTGCTTTCTTTAACTTACATTGAGGCATTTGCAATCATTTTAGTAGCTTCTTTCACATTAATTTTAATCTCCTCCTGTCTACAAGTTATGCTGATGAGAATTTTTCTCAGCATTTCCTTGCGATAACACACTTTTCAGGGTGCGAATGATGCCCAAATCCAATGGCTGAAGCACTGAACTCAACGCAAACATCTAAATGTGGAAGCATGTTGTGGGCAACACAGTTCTCAATCAGAAGCCGAATCATCCTTTTATTCTGCTTAATATTGTGAGATTTCTGAATTCTTTTGGGATACCCCCCCCCAACAGGGCGACACGCCGAAATGCATCCTGAAGCGCGATTGCCGCGTCTGTGGAAGATTGTTTGTCCGTTGCCGGGGCAGGGCGACAGCAGTCTCACAGCACTTCAGTTAAGTGCCACAGAAGCAAATCCTAAAAGATCATGGTCACGCTACAGTATAAGTCCCTGTCTTGCACCCCAAAACATGAGACTGAGTCTCAGTACTTTAGAAAAACCAGGTTTATTCAGTTTGAAGCAGGAACAGCACGGTTATTTATTGTAGCGTGATCTGCCACTCTCCTATACACAGACACAGCAATCAGGCAGGGTTATGGCCTACATTTACAATGTTCCTTGCATCACCCATCGATTATTTTCTGTTTGCTTCGGTGAAGAGCCGCAGCAGAGCAATTGATGAACATTGTGGACTTCGGGACACTCTTCGGCGTGTTGTTCAATTGGGTTAGGTACCAAGAGAGTTTAGAAACCTCACATTTTCTTGAATGAGTGCTGCGTTAATAGGAATGTTTCTTGAACGAGCATCACTGAACCACATAAAAACTGCTTTTTCAACGTCTTCAAATGCAGCAGTGTTTCTGTTTGGGGATTGTTGTGCACAACTGAGCTGCAGCCGCAGAACTAACTGCTCTGTGGATGATTCACTCAGGCATTTCAAGGTCTTTTAGGCACTTCGTTGTAACGAAAGCATCTGCTGAATTTATTTCGTAGTAACAAGATTTCTGTAGACTTGTGTCATATGGGGAAACTGTTGGGTCCGTAAAAATACTTTGTTGTAATGAAAATTTCATAGTAAAAGATATTCGTTGTAATGGAATTTTACCTGTATATATTTCTTTGCACTTTAATGCGATCCTGGAATACAAAAAAATATTTCCATTAATGGATTAGGAGAGATTGTAACACTGAGGCTCTCTGAGAAATGTGCAAAGATTTTTGTCCAAAATGATGTTGATTTAGTGCATTCCCAGAATATGTGGCCTAGTAAAGCTAAAGCTGGATGACAGCGCTTGCAGATTGGGTCTTATTCTAGGTACATTTGGACAATTGTAGTGAGTTAAATGAAAGACATTTAGTTGAATTATTGAATGCTTGGCATTTTTTATGTATTTTATGTAAGGCTGAGTTGAAATCCTTTTCTGAGGCGCTAATTGAAAGGTCCCTTTCCCACCGTTCCCTAGGATTTATGATTGGTGAATTCTTTTAAAAATTGTTGAAATCTTCTCTTAATCTTCACCAAGACTAATCAGTATGGCCTCTGGGATTGATGTAAGTGCAAGATGTTGAGACTTCGGTAGGTTTCTTTTAACAAAATTTCTAATTTGCTTATAGGAAAAAATTGTGATGCTGAAAAGTAAAATTTGGAGCGTAATTGTTCATAAGATGCAAATACATTGTTTATATAAAGGCCACTTCGGGTCTTATTCCCTAGTGTTTTCTCTATGTTAAACACTGAGTAGGTCTGAAAAGGTGGACATGGTGATTATCATGTAGAAGAGCAACAGATTAGTACAAATGTATATTCCCACCACTCAAAAAGAAATGATTGCATTATTTTGCAAAATATTTGTTATTTCACTAAAGATATTGTCTGGTTTTGTCGGTTTCATTGTGTACGTATGTGCTCCGCACCTTCTTGTGGTGGTCAGTGAGGGATATTGATATTTAAAGCACTATATTGTCTGCATATAGTTAAATTTTCTGTTCAAGCACTTTTCTGATAATTTCATCTCCAGAAAAGAGGTTAAGAAATAGACATTTACTCAGTGGTGAACACAAAAAAACTTTTTAACTTGCTTAGAAGACCCAAGACTAACATGCTTAACAGGTTTAGAAGTAAAAGATGCATTTTGCTGTTAAGCTAACAAGCCTATTGGTTACTAAGCAGCAATTTTAAATTCTTCTTTATCTTTTTCCATTTAAAAATTTAATCGGCTACACTTAAAACTGTCCCACTGTACAAACTGAAACAGTGCCCATTTTAGTTTTAAAGGACAAAATAATAATGGTCTGATTTCATTAAAGTAGTTTTTGTTGCCATTTGTCTAAAAGCACAGAACGACTTCTCTGATTCCTTATTCTCTGTTTATTACTTCACTTTCTTTAACATAAAGCTAAGCTCTCTGATAAAACAAGCCTTCACTGCTCTCTGTTTACACTGCAAGACGTTTGCTGCAAAAAATAAAAATAAAAAAGAGATGCGTGCTGGCTCAACTACTGTAATATCTTGCGTAAGGAGCACTGCAACTAAATTACTATAAATATTAGAAAAGCAAGGGCCGGAAAGATCGGATTTTGTGATCAGGCAATATACTGATCATGGATCAAGTCTTGTTTAGTGATAATCAGCTGATTTAGATAAGCAGCCAATCGATCAACACATCCCTAGTTCCAAATTATGTATCTGGGAGGTTATGATCTTTCATGAAATGTAAGATTATTGCAGTGATTTTACATATTGAGATGGCAACCATTGTTCGCTTTGCCAAAAACATAAAAAAAAATCTCTCCTGTCATTATGAGCTTGTGGGAACTCATATTAGGACATTTTAGTTAAAATTATTTATCTTAGAAATCTGGTAAATATATGATGACCAAAGCTATTTTAGTTCTATTTAGGTTAGTGATCACCGTAATGTTGCCTCCAACACGTTGGCTGTTGCTAATTAATGAAGTTACTGTTTTCTTATGTTTGTGACAAAAGGAAATAAATGTAATGAAACCATTTCTTGGCTGTTTCCATATATATTTTTGAATGGAAAGAAGTATATGCATCTCTTTTTATTTGAATTTATAATAACTGACATTTTAAAAATCTGTTTGCAATACAATATTCATCACTTTATTTAGTGTCTGATTTTAAGGTTAAAAACAATTAATTAAATTGATCCTACCTATGCAAATACCAATAAAAAAATTAATTTAAATTAAAATTGGTCTAGAAATTTTAAGTTTTTCACTTTGAGTCTTACAGATATTGTGAAAGGTGCATGATTATATAATGCAATTAACTGTAAACATATAGTTTGATTTTTTCTTTTTTGATTTGCTATATTTTGTCATTCCCTGAATGGAAATTGTCTTTTCTCATGACCTTTGGGTATCAGAGCACAGTGTCAGCCATAGAACAGCTAAACATTAAGCAGGTCTGTTTAATCGTAGTGATTTTTTTAATATTAAAAATGATTTTACACCATATAATCATGTAAGCTATACTATATTCTAAATTTGTTAGAGGTTTTCCCACTGACAAGGTTTAAAGATGTTTTCAACATTCAAGGTCTGAATGTTCCACTTTTTGCTCTTTTCTTTGCAGTCTCAGGGCCGAAGTGAGATTTTGCTAAGTCTGCAGAAAGTGCTGAATGGACTTGGGGGTGCTGCAGCTTCCTGCCATCGGGACATCTACAAAAATGCCCGTTCTTTACTGACAGACCGATCCATGGCTGTACGATGTGCAGTAGCAAAGGTTGGTATCAATTTTTGATATCATTTTTTTGTGGAGTTTTATAGTGTGCTTTGTACCAAAACAGTTTTTCAGTGTCATATTCACTTTTGTGCAAATTAGTATTAACTTTTCCATATTTTTTTAAGCCAAGCATTTTTTAAGCATTTCTTGGCTGTTTTTGTATATAATTTTTAATGGAAAGAAGTATATGCATCTCTTTTTAGTTGAATTTATGATAACTGAAATTTAAAAAAATCTGTTTGCAGTACAATATTTATCACTTTATTTAGTGCCTGATTTTAAGGTTAAAAGCAATTAATCAAATTGATCTTGCCTATGCAAATACCAATAAAAAATAATTAATTTAAATTAAAGTTGGTTTAGAAATTTTAATTGCTACAATCTCAGTTTTTATCTTTAGAATAAATTGAGCGATTTCTGAGTGATTTATATTTAGGAATGGTAGCGAATTCTCAGATATGGTTTTGTTCAATTAAGTTTTAAACTATGCTTGGCTGAATGCCCTGTTCTAGTCAAACCTTTTCTCATATTACAGCTTGTGGTAGAGTAATCCTGTACCTTGCATATTTGTATAAATCTAGTCAGCAAGTGTAAATATAATATAGAATGTCTTTTTTTCACTTTCACTGTTCTCTATTCATTTTAGTGCCTGCTGGAGCTTCAGAATGAAGCGGTTTTTATGTGGACCACAGAGCTGGAAAATGTGGCAACCCCTTGCTTCAAGGCACTAGAAGTTTCCAACTATGGTGTCCGTGTGGCTGTGTCCAAGCTCTTAGGAACAGTAATGGCCACAGCCTTAATGCCTAAACAAGCAGCAGGTACACATCACATTTCACTAATTAACTGTTGTATTACTAAGACAAGCTTACCAAATGTTACTTTAAAACTATTGTGAAAATGAAAAAAATACTAGAGCAACCCACTTGGATTTGATATTTAGTAGCCATCCACGTTACGTTTTTATCCTTACCTCTATTAATCCATGCTCTATCAAAAAGGATTGGTTTTGATGTATAATAATTGAAAGAAAACATTTATTAGGCAGTCTGAGTGTTACTCAGTTTTTCGTATCTAGCATCATTTACCTTGTTAATCCTGTTGGAGCTCTAAAATAGATTCTTTTTGAGCATGCTGCTTACACTTCTAGTTGGTAAATATCACTGTGTTTGTATTTTGGGATGTTTTGTATTTTTTAATCCTTGCATTCTGAATATTCTGGGTTATAATGAGCATATACTAAGCAGTAAATGTTTGACAGTGACAGTCCTTTTTTGACTTTTTGGTAATGCGCCGTAAAAAAACATGTAAAATCATCGAGGTAGAGGACATGATCACTGTTTAGTATTAAATTTTTACTTTATGCACTTTTCTGCAAAGCCTGCAACTCATTTCATTTGTTAGGTATGTGAGTTAGGAGCTGGTATCTGTCTCATCACTGCTATTTTAAATGATGTGGGATCTCATCTTAGGGACAATAATGGTCTGCTCACTACATTGGCTGTTAAGTGGTCAGTAAGCATATGTAAAGAGAATCTAAAGGTGTAGGGTTGGAATAACTTGTTTTTAAGCCCCTTGCATCATTGCAGTCTGTGAGGAGTTTGCACATTCTTCCAGGTTTCCTTCCACTTTCCCAAGTTGTTCTCATTACATTGACTGGTGATTCTAAATCAATCTCCAGTAATAACTTTGGATGCATGTTTCTTGCAATAGATTGTTGCCCCATCTAGGGTTTGCGATTACCTTGCATTCAGCGCTGCCTGAATGCTGGCAGTGATCTTAAAATGGATAAAACAGTTTTGGAAAATCTGTGACGAAAATGTAAAAGGAAATGAGCCCTATTACAGATTACTTTTATGCCTCACAATAGTCTCTGGATTACAGTGTTGCTTTATGCTTTAGATGTATAAAAATAATAACTGTTTAAAAGTTGGCATATGAGAGCTGTTTAGCTAACATTATTGCACTTACTATTGTGATTCTGAAACAGTTATGCGGCAGAATGTGAAGCGAGCCAGCCTAGATGAAGTGCTGGAGCTATTGGCTACAGGATTCTTACGTGGAGGATCTGGATTGTTTAAAAGTGGTGGTGAAATGCTGAAAGGAGGAGGTTCTGTCAGCAGAGAGGTTCGAGTTGGTGTGACACAGGTTAGTACAATACTCCCTAAACTAAATCCAAGGTGACATTTTTGAATTTTGATGCATTGTGACAGGGTAATTGTAATTGCAGTATGTACTGTAGAACTTGTCCAGTTTTGTTCCAATTTTTTCACTGGGATATAATTCTGGTCTGAGGCAGTGCAGTCCCCACAACAGACAGAGATGCAGGCAGTCAATACACTCTCACTGTTGCCTTTTTTCTCATGCACCACAGGCAGTGCAGTCACTTGTGTTCTCTCTTGACTCAAACATACTTTTTATGTTGGAATCCAGCTGACTGTGTTCCAAACTGGCCTTGCCACAGTATTAAGAAGGGGAAGTCATTTGTGATTTGGTGTTCATTTTTATATGACATTTTTTTTCTCTTTTCCAGGCATATGTCATTTTTGTTACTACTCTTGGGGGCCCATGGCTAGAGCGTAACTTTGCCACATTCCTTTCCCACGTTCTGGACTTAGTATCTCACCCTCGAGCCATTCAGACCCATGTGGAGGCTGTTTACTCACGGCGCTGTGTCTCTTTCATTCTTCGGGCCACTGTTGGAAGCTTGCTGGGAGAAAAAGCCCAAATTGCTGCTGCCAAAGAAATCTGCCAAGCCATCAGTAAGCAGATGAGGGCAGTTGGTAAGGAATAGATTGTTAAATTTGGGTTAAAATGTGGTTGCTTGGCTAGGTTCAAAACATTGCAGAACAAGCATTCACTTGGCTAATTCATTTTATACTTTTAATTGAAAATACAGTATGTGCCTTGTGTAATTAGTTGTTGATTTTTTTTTTTCTGTAAAGGTGGCATTCACCCCTTTGACTTATGACTCATTAACACTTACAAGCTCTTGTGCCCATACCCGGCACCATGTTTATATTTGCACTAAAATTATTATAAATTTTAACACTATTGACATATTTCATTAACATTAAAATAATAACATCATTGAATTTCAGCATTACTTTTCCAACTTTTATTTTAAACAATATCTTAAATAGCGGACTTTCAGTTTTTAGTTTCATTAACACACTCTTATGCAAAGTGAAATGCATTTGGTATGTCTTATTCATCAACATTGCTTGTATATTAGCTAATATTTGGTCCTTTAAATTTTATTTGTAATATATTTGACTGGGCTACATTTTTTAAAAAAAAACCTCTCTTTCTAGTACTAACCTATTCCAACACACAGTATCATTTATTCTTGTTGCATCTGGAAAATTACATTTTGTTTTTTGTGAACAACCAAAAATTGAAGAAAACAATGCATTCATTAGATCACATTACCTGTAATTACTGAGTATAACGACAGCTATATGTGTGTTATAAAAGTGTAATGTCTCTTAGATTTTTACTCATTTATTTTATGAAATAATTTAAAGTAAAACTAAGGACTTTTTTGTGGGATATAAATATTTTAGATTGCATCTAATATACAAAGCTGTATGTGTGTGTGTGTGTGTGTTTATGCGTGCGTGTGTTTTTCCGGAATGCAAAATCACACTGTTAAACCTGTGTCTTCATCAGATTTTGCATATATTCCCTATTTTTACAGGGGACACTGTATGCTATGCTTCATCCCAAAATTTAGTTGGTGCCCCCAGCCTGGACAGTATGGGGTCCTACTGTTAGTCATCAGTATGTAAACGCATGCTTCTATAACTTGTAATTTTAATTTTTAATGTGGACATTTGTTTGCAGAAGCCCTTGAATCAAATAAAGACTTGGAGAAATGAAGTTGTGAAACAGCTGCATATTGGTTATATTAATTATGCATGTCGCCAAATGTCAACAGATTTTGATGTTCAAAACTTTTTAACAGTATTGTTTAATATTAATAATGAATTTTAAAATGAAGTTGGGGCATTTGATTGTAATTTTTTATTTTTGCATTTTTTGATCAATTTTAGAATTCTTTTTCTCACCATTTTGACAAAGTAGACATTTTGTCTTGGCCTCTCTTTAAGCAATTATTTGATAGCTTTACAGAAAATGTCATTCTTGCATAAATTACATACTTGTTTTTTTTTTCATAACATCTGATTTTTTTTAGAAGCAGTAGTAAATGATGCAAATAATGAAAATAAAGCTGGAACAGCAGATGTGTCAGCAAGCCAGCATGTCATGGTGTGTGCGTTGAAAGAGCTGGGCAGCCTTGTGCAGAGTCTCAGTGCTACTGCATCACCTCTAATCCAGGAACCTTCAGTTGGTGAGTTTGCAGCATGGAGGAATTACATATTCAGTGGCAGAAGCCATTGCATCACCTTCATGTTCATATTCAAAGCATACTGTTTACTGGTGTACACTGCTATATTTACTAATAGGGCAAAAACTGTAGTAGTAGTACTAGTAGTAGTAGTAGTTGTAACATGTACGAAGTGGAGAGAAATTCTTTCGTGCACACCCGATAAACATGTAATATGTCTTTACTATCCAGTGCCAAGATGAACAAGTGTTTCAAAAAACTTAATTATACTTAATAGAAAATGCAAATTGGCTTACCTGATGCAATTCTTATTTCATGTTACTCTCCTGAAATAATTGTCAGGTCAGGTTTAAGCTATTCACTGTGACCTCAAGGCAGTTGTACTGTCGATACAGCACTCAAAGAATAACTCTGCAATGCATTAGTCAGTTGTACAAATTTGGGAATTGGTTTTAGAGAGTAAATGGAAGTAATAATAATGTTCAAATGAATGTTTCATTTTTCTTTGGGATGGAAGAGGTAATAAAGAAACCAGAATTCATATTGGTGGTAACTCTCTCTCTACCTTTGGTACTGTTATTACTTGAGACTTCTTTAATAAGCTATAATAAGCAACTAATTAAAGATAAATATTCCTGAACTATAAATAATTACAAGAAGTTACTTTTTTTGGTTTATGGCACAGAACCATAATTTTCTTGATCATACTACACCTTTGCAAATCTTAGATGTGCTGCTCCTTAAAAAGTATAAATTAAGCGGTATTCCTTGACTCTATCTGTGATAAATGATAGCAGGTTTAGGCCAAGGTATAAAGAAAATATTACTGATGATTATTTTTTTAAAACATAAATTTAACAAGGCAGTAAATATTTGCAAAATCTGTCCTTGTATGTTTATTTGTACTTAAAAGTGTCTGATAATTCTTGGTTTAGCTTGACATTAAGTTTGTGTTGATCAGTGGATAGAAGTTGAAGGTCAATACGCTATGCTTGAATGCAGTGAAATATAAAGAATGTGAGAGGAATAATACAGATGTGACCTATATTTTTCAACTAAACTGCTTTGTTTGTTTTTATTTTGCTGTTGATGTTAGGCCTTCTAGAGACTGTGACTTCAGTACTTCTTCACCCCAGCATGGCAGCACGGTTGGCAGCTGCATGGTGTTTGCGCTGTGTGGCAGTGGCTTTACCATACCAACTCACGCCTTTGTTGGATCGTAGTACTGAGCGCCTGAATAATTTGAAAACATCACCAGAGGCTGTCAGTGGCTATAGCTTTGCAATGGCGGCATTGCTTGGTGGTGTGCACCAGTGTCCACTAGGTATCCCACACTCAAAAGGAAAGGTAGTGTGTTTTATTTATTTTATTTTTTTTTAATACATGACTCTTTTAAGTATATTATACCTACAGTATATTATTAGTATTTGTAATGCACAGCCCTAAGATTCTGAGCTTGAATCTCTGCCCAGACGCTATGTCAAATTGGCATATTCTTCCAATTACTACATGAGTTCCTAAGGAATAATTTATATTACATACAGCTAAAAGTGAAGAAAACAATAATTAATGCATAAGCTTTAGTTATTAATACAATAACAGACTTATGCCGTGTGTCCAATGATTTCTTTTTTAATGTCTCATATTTCACTTAGTTTTGCCAATGTTTTAGAAATTGATTTTAACTTCTTTTACTGATATAAATTATTGCTTTGCTTGTAAGGAATATGTTGACTTTGATGTTAGTTTTCTGAGGATGTGAAAAAATATGCTTAAAACAAGAATTGGCAGGGGAAATCAGGGAAGTATACACAGATGATAAATAGTAAGAATTGTTGTGGCAGAAAAAATGTTTACAGACACAGTAAAAAAAAAGTAATAAAATGGAATATTGTCCCATAATATGACATCAAGTTCCTGACTCCTTCAGACTTTGTCTCCTACTCATGCCCCCCAAAAGTAGTATCTCTGCCAGGATCCAACAATCCTGGCAGCAAATGTAATAAAAAGACTAGATGTAATCTTACATATTGCCATCGGTGACCGCTTCATAATTAAACAAATCTGCTGCTGTGACTAAGTGAGTAAGATGCTGGGCTTTATAAATCATCATTGTACTGGTTCTGTGCTCTTCACTGACTAACTCATAGTGTGACTCTGACCAAGCCAGTTAACCTGCCAGTCATCAAGTTCTAGGAACATATAGGTGAACAACTGTGTTTATAGGTGTGTACACATTTGATAGATATCTGAAAGAGAAAATGGAAAAGTAGGGAGCTCAGAAGTAGAATATGTGTTGTGACAGAGGGCGCTATCATCCTCTTGAACCCTCGGACAATACGTCAGACACCAGGTAAAAGTCCAAATATAATATACGTTTGAACTATATAGTGCACAAAGCACCCTCCTCTCCACAATACTCCTACAATTCTCAATAATCACAATAATACACCCCACCACTCCCAGACGCGTTGCCAGCCTTCCACCCAGCTCGGCTCAACGTCTGGGGATTTCCCATAGTCCTTTATATTACCTGACCTGGAAGTGTTTCCAACCCTTCAGACCATGTGACTCCTTATCACTTTCAGGTCAGATAAAAAGTCCTCTTCTTCATCCCGGAAGTACGTCATTTCCCCTGTCACTTTGCCTATGACATACTTCCGGGATATAGGGCACATATGATTCTCTGGGCCTCCCTGCAGCGTCCTCTGTTGGCCCCTGTGGTATCCAGCAGGGCTATAAAGGAAAACTCCATAGTCCAGGATTCCCTGCTGGTATTCGGGGCCCCTCCATGCTGCAGGGAGAGCTCCACCAGGCAGCCTGGGGGTATTGGCCGGGATGACAAGCCGGCCATAGTCCACAGTGTTTATTTTTTGTACATTAATGGATATGATATTACATTTAAACAGTGAGAAAAGGTTTTCTGATATAGTATACTGGCTTGGTTAATTAAATATGTATGGCATAGATGGAATTTGGGTTTATTGATTTAAAGGAAAGAAAGACTTGCAATAACTGAAGCCACATTCCAGTATATCAAGGAAGACTAGTAATGCAAAACATCATCTTCTGATTTATGCTGCTTTCTGTTTGAAAATTTACATTTAGAAGCAAAATTGGAAAATGAGAGTGTATTATGACTAAATAAATACAATCATTTTTTTACACATAGATTTGTTTGTTTTATTTTTAAGATGGTTGTCAGCATTGCAGAAGATCTGCTCCGTACAGCTGCCCAGAACAGCCGACTGTCCCTGCAACGAACTCAGGCAGGGTGGTTGCTTTTGGGTGCACTAATGACTTTAGGTATGTAAAAGTTGTACTTGTGCAATGTGTTCGCCTGAGGATGAGTTAATGTTTTCAAAATATGCTGAGACTGCAGACATTTGAGTTTTAATTTGCAGTGTTTTTTTTTCTAAAACTTCTCAACAGTTTTGTTTTATTCACTAAGTAGTTAATTTCTAGAGTTCCGCAGTTTCATTATATTTTTGGACTTTTCTTAACTGGCACTTTCCACAGATATTCCCAGGTAATCCATATGTAAGGCTATTGTTATCCTTTTCTAAGCTTAACGCTCTTAGTGCTTTGCTGAATCTCTGTATATAAGTAGCCTTTTAAAAACACTTATAAAGCTGTGCGGGTTGGCATTTCAGTGCTGCTCTGAATTTGACCCAAAATGCACATAAGCTGTAAGCACACTGTTTTTATTAGCAGTTGTTGTGCATCCAACATGTTCATTTAAATCTGCCTGCAATATTTTTATTTTCTGTCAGTGATGTAATTATCATGATCCTTCCAATACATTGGAACACCTTCTAATAAGTAAAATGAAAAACTAGTTTTATGAATGTTGGTAATAGTACTTTTGCTTTGATATATGTCAGGCCCATCTCTTGTTCGATATCACCTTCCAAAGATGTTGCTTCTATGGCGAAATGTTTTCCCACGTTCTCAAAAAGAGCTAGAGGCAGAAAAAGCAAGAGGTGATTCCTTTACGTGGCAGGTCACTTTAGAAGGTCGTGCAGGAGCACTCTGTGGTAAGTATTGTAGTTAAACCCTTTGAATTTCAATTCAACCAAAATCTTCTTGAATTGTTTTGTTTCTTTTATTTGTTTCTGTACTACTGTAATCTATTAGAATATGTTCCCTTGTTTTGACAGCTATGAGGAGTTTTGTCGCTCACTGCCCAGAATTACTTACAGAAGATGTGATACGCAGATTGATGACACCCATTGATTGTGCAATGACCATGATGTCCCAGTAAGTGTTAGATCATGGAAATCAAATTGTCAGACTTCTTCAGGAACAACTTGACTGGGTCAAAAATGTGGTTTTTATTGCTCACCCCATGACTTTTAAAATAATGTTTTTATTATTGATTCTACAGGGTGGGCCATTTATATGGATACACCTTAATAAAATGGGAATGGTTGGTGATATTAACTTCCTGTTTGTGGCACATTAGTATATGTGAGGGGGGAAACTTTTCAAGATGGGTGGTGACCATGGTGGCCATTTGGAAGTCGGCCATTTTGGATCAAACTTTTGTTTTTTCAATAGGAAGAGGGTCATGTGACACATCAAACTTATTGGGAATTTCACAAGAAAAACAATGGTGTGCTTGGTTTTAATGTAACTTTATTCTTTCATGAGTTATTTACAAGTTTCTCTTTGTTTACAACCATTGACATGTCGCAGAGGTTAACACGTGAGGAGGGGATAGAAATTGTGTTGATGTCTGGTGAACGCAGTAACCGGGTCATTGCAGCAGATTTCAATGCAAGACACCCTACGAGACCACCCATGCTACAGTTAGCAAACTGCTTGCTAAGTTTCGTGAAACTGGTTCAGTGTTGGATTTGCCAAAATGTGGACGCATGAAAACTGTCACTAATGAAGAAACATCAGTGGCTGTCCTAGCTTCATTCAGCAAGAGCCCACAGCGTAGCACTCGCCGCATGTCACTGGAGAGTGGCATTAGTCGAACATCCCTTCGGCGAATATTAGCTACTCACAAATGGCACCCTTACAAACTCCAGCTACTGCAGCATCCTACTGCAGCATCTCAACGAGGATGACCCAGATCGGCGCACTGAATTTGCAGAATGGGCAAAACAAAATTGGAACAGGACCCTCAGTTTACGCAGAAGATTTTGTTCAGTGATGAGGCAAACTTTTATGTGAATGGTGAAGTTAACAAACAAAACCACCGCTATTGGTCTGACACTAACCCACATTGGATAGATCCCTCCAAGACTGTTGGAACAAAAAATTGATGGTATGGTGTGGTATATGGGGTACAAAGATAGTGGGGCCATTCTTCATCAATGGAAACCTCAAGGCCACTGGATATGCGAAATTGCTACATGATGATGTGTTTCCCTCTTTATGCACTGAAGCTGGCACGTTCCCTGAGTTTTTCCAGCAAGATGGTGCACCACCACATTATGGGTGTCAGGTCCGAGCATTCCTAGATGAACAGTTTCCTGGAAAGTGGATTGGTCGTCGTGGGCCAGTTGAATGGCCCCCAAGGTCTCCCGATCTGACCCCTTAGACTTTTATCTTTGGGGTCATCTGAAGGCAATTGTCTATGCTGTGAAGATACAAGATGTGCAGCACCTGAAACTACGGATACTGGAAGCCTGTGCTAGCATTTCTCCTGCGTGTGTTGCTATCAGTGTGTGAAGAGTGGGAGAAGAGGGTTGCATTGACAATCCAACACAATGGGCAGCACATTGAACACATTTTATAAGTGGTCAGAAACTTGTAAATAACTCATGAAAGAATAAAGTTATGTTAAAACCAAGCACACCATTGTTTTTCTTGTGAAATTCCCAATAAGTTTGATGTGTCACATGACCCTCTTCCTATTGAAAAAACAAAAGTTGGATCCAAAATGGCCGACTTCCAAATGGCCACCATGGTGACCACCCATCTTGAAAAGTTTCCCCCCTCACATATACTAATGTGCCACAAACAGGAAGTTAATATCACCAACCATTCCCATTTTATTAAAGTGTATCCATATAAATGGCCCACCCTGTATATTTTAATAATAGTGCTGAAGTTGTGACATTACACGGTATTTGTCCTTTTAAACATACTAGCAACAATGTAAATGTGACCAAAAACAAGATAATAAGCTTGAAAACTACTGCTTGTTAGTTTGCACTGAAGGTCATTTAAATGCTTGATAAATGAAGAAATGGATAATTGAACTATATTAATTTTTTTGTCTTACAAAAAGGCATACATAAAGTGCAAAGATATGTTTCTTTTCCACCGAGAGATAACCCCATGTGAAAACACTGCCATATTTATATGTAATCTGGCATTACATTTACATTTATTTATTTGGCCAGCGCCTTTGTCCAAAGTGACTTACAACAATTGAGATATAATTGATTTAATTTCTTTTCCAGTATGAGCATAAGTGGGTGAACTGATTTGCTCATGGACACACAGTGTCAGTGGCAGGATTTCTACCCACGACCTCAGGGTTTGAAATCCATAGCATTAACCAGTGTGCCACATTGCCTTCCATTGTGACATTGATGCAACAAAATGCATCATGTGACTACAAGACTTCTATAGACACAAAAATAACATAACCTTCAAAAAATAAATTATGGTTAAAAATGACACAGATAACAAAATAAAATCAATTTCTCCATAAAGAAATAATAAAAGTGGTAAAGAAAAATATGCGTATAATTAAGGGAACATCTTAAAAAATGTCACAATACCAGCCTCCATCTAGCTGCTTACTTCTTGCTGTGTGTTTTTAAAGGAGTCAGAGAACCTGAACCATGTTTTTAGCGTAATAGCCTGCCCTATAATATTTTTAGTATTGTCAAAATTACAGTGTGTTTCTCAAAAGATATTCTTCCATTATTATGTACAGTAATAGTGTAACTAAAAACTGGCTAAAAAGGTAAATTGGTAAAATAAAGTTTAAGAACATTCTTCATCACAAAGTGAATTGTATATAAAAGAAAGCAGTTATCTGGCACCAGCTTTTCATATAGAAGATAATAATAGGACAGCTGTAAATTCCCAATTTCCATCAAAAACATTTATCTTAAATTTGATGAAAAAATACTATTTTGGAGTGTGTTTATTTGTAAGAAGCAGAAGAAATGAATGTTTTTTTATTGTTCATCCCTTTAGCATTCCTTCTGTTATTAAAGCCCATGGAGCACACTTGAAGGCTAGTGCAGCTATGGTTCGGTTGAGACTTTACGATATTTTGGCTTTACTACCGCCCAAAACCTATGAAGGTAAGACATTGTGTCCAGCATTCTTTGGTAGGGAACTTTTTGTCTTGCTCCCAAAACCCCAGATGAGGTTTGTCATGAGCACATGGTAGACAACCTCCATTTTCACGGTTTTAGTTAAAGCTTCTCACAAAGTGCCAGATGTTTAAGGAATGAGATGGGATTTCTTGACTCACAAGTAATGACCTCACAGTGAAACTCCAGGAAAGAGTTAGAGCCACACATTTTTGAGCAGGAGAGGTCTTCTACATGATGTTTCTGAAAGTAGAAGCCGCTCAATGGCAGGAATCTGTTTACATAAGGTTAATGCTCCTAAAGGGCAATAGAAATACTGTAAATAATAGTACAAAGGGGGTGAGAAAGATGACACCTGAGCAAAATTTTGGTGTGTTTCCCCAGGACAATAGAGGTCAGGTGATGGGGATACATAGCCATTACAGAATAGAGAAAGTAAAGCCAGAGAAGATTGACAAAACTTTACAAGTCCTTTTTTGCTGAGGAAGTTATTTTCTCAGATTTGTGACATAAGCTCAAAATTGGGGTATATTAAAAAAAGTGTTTCTCTGCCCAGTGGCTTACAACTTCACCCAACAGGGTACCAGAAGAAACGTGAATCAAAAACCTTAAAACTTTCTGAATACATTTAATTTGAATCAGACAATGTTTGTGTGTAGTGACTGTATATTTTACACTTATTGGAAAAGTGTGTACTCCTATCATTTTTGCAAATAATATTAATTTTTGTGAGGAGTCAGTTTTCTCACATGTTTATTGTTTTTCAGTATATGTTGATAACCTTTCTCCCCAGGTGAAGGGCTTCTAGTTGAAACCTTTGTGAGTGATTTAGTTAAAGTTATACTTAAGTAGTAATTCAAAAACTAAGGCAACACTTTTAGCAATGAAAAATTTAATATTCTTAAGTATTTAAATAAAGAAGTTATTTCATGCCAATATGTTGTTATATCTGACAACAAAAGTGACAAAATGTCTTGTCTCCATGCTAAATCTTGCATGCATGAGGCAGAATATACAAATGAGAAGGTGTAGCAAATTGAAAAGAAGAGGGTGACAGAACTGGACAAACAAAAAGTGTAAAACCTATTTTCTTTGGCTGCTCTGAAGATCTGGATATCCTATGGTTTGTGAAGTATATGTGGAAAATGTAGAAAAATGCCTATCAATGACAGAGTCTTTTGCTTCAGTGTGTCTGACTTAGATGTACAGTACCTGGTGAATTATACAGTGTACTGCTACCAAAGCAATGATAAAATAACTTTAAGAAAATATATTTTGAGTTATGTCCTGAGATGTAAAAAGAATTTCTTAGATCTTAAATGGGGTTTGATTTGTTGTTAAAAGATGGCCGTTTGTTAAATCCTCTTTGTAGATGTTGCTAACTCAGAAAAAGATTTAAAAAAAAATAAAAATAAAAAAAATTGGGTTGTCAAGATAACAGGCATAGAAAAAGAGTCTTAATTTTTGTTTTTGTTGTCACTATATAGAAGATACACACCTGTAAACATAATCAAACTGATGCCAAATACATTTCAATATAAGAATGTGTACTTACGAAGAACATTCACTTGGTGGAATAGTTTTCTGGTTTTATTTTGGAGAAGCTCAAATAAACGTGCAGGCCAGTAATATGGTTTAGAGAATCTGAAGTTACAAATAAATATTTCATTATTTCTATTGTAAGCTTTTATCATAGCAACTGTATGCTAAAAATCTTAAAATAACAACATTGATAATTATGTTCTTTTTATTAATAACTGTGCTCTCATTTTTTCATTGTTGTCCTGTCGCTTTCAGCAAGTTTCAGTGCACTACTTCGTGAGCTGGTTGCAGAGTTCACCTTGACTGATAATTCTGCCAACACTACCACTTCATTGTTGAGGTCACTGTGCCATTATGATGACAGTGTTTTGCTTGGGTCATGGCTTCAGGAAACAGACCACAAATCCATTGAAGATCAGGTAATTTTTTTTTTCCCTTTGGTTTATACGCTTAATGGAAGTATAAGCTTCTGTTACAGGATTATTTTTCCGTGTTCTGTTTCTCCGTTTTTTGAGAGTATTAAGTTGATAACATTACAGGATAAGTTTATTTTTCAAGTCGCAGTTATTTCTTCACAAACATAGATTATATGCCTTTGCCGTGCAATAGTGTGTATTTGCCCACTCTGGCAATGTACAATGGAGAGTATGGGGCACAGAAGAAAGGCTTTAAAACTTAATCACTTACGTCCATTTTTTTTAAGCCAAGTCAATTGTTGAGTATTGATCAGTGCCTTCTGTTTTTCTGACTCATGTTTGTCACAAGAAAAGGGATCTGGAAAAAAAAATTATTGCTTATTCATGGCACTATTTTTCTTGTGGTAAGGATATGTTTTTTTTTTTTGTTTTTTTTTTTGTACAAATTCTCACCTAAATACAGAAGGAAATCAAAACAAAACCAACCACTTGGCGTGAATTTTTCTGTGATTTGCTCTGTCGGTAGGGGGGTTGGAAGGTTGTTGTGCAGAAAGACAGAATGCTGAGCTATTGCACATGGCTGGTCTTCTTTTAAAACAGCTGAATGTCATACTATTTTTTTTTTTGTGTGTATGATATGTATAAATGATACATATACACTATTTTTTACAATGTGTGTGTAATCACAAGACACAGATCAAGACCAAGACTCAACAGCTATCTTGGCTTGAAAAATTGACATATTTGGTACATTTTTTTTTTAAAAGATTTTCCTCCTTGATCAATGTGGGCAAGATATTATTTTTTTAATTTATAGAAAGCGATTAATTTTAGAGCATAATTTCGTGTGTCAAATTCATATACAGTGATCCCTCGCTATATCACGCTTCGACTTTCGCAGCTTCACTGTATCGCGATTTTTTTTCTCATACATGCTTACGTCACTATGCATGCGCTTTCTGAGAACCTTTATCTAAGCCCCACGATGGCTCCTAAACATGCTGCTTTTTCTAAGCCTTCTGACAATAAAACTAAGTGCCGGAGGAAGATTCTTACTATCCAGGAGAAGGTGAAACTCTTGGATATGATCAAACATGGCAAAACCCTACAAAAGCCTCCTCACGCATATGAAAAGACAGCGCCAGCAACTGCCTATCAAGATGATCTTCAGTCACACACCCAGATACCCACTGCCTACTTTTAGTACTCCTTCAGTGGAAGAAGACAACGATGCACCTGCTGAAGATACTGCACCACCTGAAGACTCTCCTACTGAGGTTGTGCCTTCATAGGTTAGTGGTTGTGTATAAGAACTGTGTGTGTGCAATTAAATGTACAGTACAATAATCTACTATATAAAAGCGGTCGGGATTGTCCTTCCATCCCGTAAGTGCAAAGCGTAGCGGTATTCCGCTTATCACAGACTTACTACTTGCGGTATGAGGCGATGTGAGCAGAGTTCTGGTGCTCCCGTCGTTCCCTTGCTTTTGTGCGCGATGCGCCGGAAAAACGGACAAAATTGTGTCTCTGGAAATAATTAATGTTGATAGAGTACAAATGCCTCACCGCATAGTAAATATCAGGGGAGATGGTGCTTGCTTATTCTCATCTATAGCTTATTTAGTGCATGAAACTCTGTCTTTAGCGGTATAGATTCGGGCTGACATTGTACGACTTTGAACAGGCACTCGAGGGGATAAAAAACTTAGGTTTTCAGGAGATGTTATGAATGGGCACTTTAATGTTCTCATTCCCTACACTTACATGCCTAATGTACACATGGAGCGCATACAAATTGAGGATAAAAGTCGGTCGCCTTAAAAGAAGGGTGAACCTAGTAATAATATGATATTTGTAACGTCTAATATGTCTTATTTTCTCTTATTTTGTCTAATATATTGGGTAATACAAGTGTAACGGTGAGTAAAGTGTGTTATTTCATGTCTAGAGGGCTCTAATAATGTTAAAAAACGTATTTAGAAGGTTATAAACAGGTTTTCTATACTCAACTGCAAAAATATTCGATTTATAAATAAAGAATCCTACTTTGCGAAAATTCATTTATCACGGTAGAGTCTGGAACGGATTAACCATGATAAACGAGGGTTCACTGTATAGCATGTTTGTAAAAATTAAATAAATAACCTATGACTTGAAAACTATGAAACTTATCCTTCAAGTTACCGTTTTTGAAAGTATTGTTTATTAAGTGGGAAGTTTCATTTTTATTTTTTAATGCATATTTTTGATGTGGGGTACACAGACTCATTACACTGGAAAAAACTATTGCAGTTGGTTCTTACGCAAGTGAAAATGTCACTGTGATGCTAGTATTAGTACTCCTCCTCATTCGAAATCTTGAATATATTTATAAGTGAAGAAGGCTGCATCTTTTTCTGTCTTATTTACCATACAACAAAATAAAGTCCAAATTTATACACTGTGGAGAAATTAATGAGAGAGAGAGAGAGAGAGAGAACATGCTAAGGGTAGGGGAACTGTCCCTGTATAATCTTTGAAGCCAACGAAATCAGCAAAGGTCTGATACTGAGGTTTAAAACAATAACCAAAACAGTGGACATCAGAAAACCGGTGGAATGAGTTTATATAGAACTGAAACCGGAAGTTCGTTAGGCTGAGGAGATGAGGGTGAAGTTGACAATAAGTGGCTCAGTAGACGTCATCAGGAGTTGCCGGGGTGGTGACATCAGAGAGGGACTGGAGAGAGTCAACAGGGAAGAATGGAGGAATTAGAAGACGGACCAAGAGCAGAAGTGAGGTTGTCTGTGAGCGTCAAGATGGTGAGTAGCAGAGCGGAATTTAAGGTGTTGTCTGTTTGTGTTCTTCTTGTTTTCTGGTGAAGAAACGACAGAAGCATTAATACTCTGCCTTAAACCCATGTCTCTCATTCTTTTGCCCTTTGTCAGGCCCCAATCGCACTTGTGTGACAGACACATACAAATTAATGAAATCAGTTATGTAGTTCCTGGTGAACCTGTTTTCTATTTGTACATATTAATGTTTTCCAGATTTGTTCTTTTAAGAATTTATATACGGATTACTGTCAAAGAAAACACGTGAACTTCTCAAGGTCAATAGGTGTCAGTCTCTCCATCTGCAAAGAGGGTGATAACTGAATTATTATTTGGAGGAATCAGCTTTTAAAGATCTCACAAATTGTTTTTCTTTATTTTTTTCTACCGCTTATAACATAATTGTAAGTAAAAATAGACATTTCAGTGTAACATATCTTGACAGCTCCTTAGCCCCTGGTGTTTTGAGGCTTAAATACCCGAAGTATATTGGTAACCATGGACATTGTATTTTATTTTTCAAACAGCTGCAGCCGAACAGTGCATCTGGAAGTGGAGCCTTAGAACATGATCCCTCATCAATCTACTTACGTGTCCCAGCAAATGAAGCTATTCCTGGGCCGCTGCCTTTAGGAGTATCTGTGATAGATGCCTCTGTTGCCCTGTTTGGAGTTGTCTTTCCCCATGTATCATTTAAACACCGGTGAGAATCATATATAAGAATTCCACAGTGAATCATTCTAAATAAATCTTCTCTGCAGTCAGGATAAATTCCACTGTTCATATTTTAATATCGTTTGTGAAGATTATAGAAGGTAAAGCAACATTCTACTCTTTTGCCGGTTTGTTGCCTTTCTGCTATAAGCAATGTCTCATTAACTGATTCCTATTAACAACACATTACAGTGTTGTTTTATTATTTTCAAAGGCACTTCTGTTATTTTAACATACCATTCTCAGTTATATCCTTATTTTACATATATGTTTGTACTGACACTAATTTAGCTAGAATTTTGTGTTTATATATTTTAAAATGATTTGTCTACTGCTAGTTAATGTGATATATGATACAAATATTAATTTGTGTGGAAGAAAATAACGGGGTGGGAGAGATTAAAGTCCTCAGACGCAAATATAGATGTAAACAATTTTGGTGGGCAGGAGAGGTGGATGTGAATGTATATTGAATGAGTTTGTTTTGGGGGCACTTTGTGAGAAGCCACTCGACAGTCTGAGGTCCAAAACGGGTAAATGTCAGCACCGTGTTTAGTTTTCTCCCTGTAAATGTGTTGTAGTGACTTTTTAAGTGCAGGAAACAAGACATGTTAGTGTCAAATTTAGACAACCAATTTGAAGAATGTTTTATAAATGAGTGAGGCTCTAAACAGAAGTTAAGTGAGGATTGCACTGAAGAGAACAGGTGAAAAGAAATAATATTGTGAACTATATACGGTGTCCAGCCGCTTTCTTGTGAGGTTGTAGGAAACCTGTTAACTGAGCTTTGCTAATGTTTAAACTTTTTTGCTTCTATTTTTACTTAGCAGCCATAGAGTCTGTCACATGCACACAGTTGAGAGTTAGCAAGCCCATCTTAGCGTAGCTTCGTTTAACTTTCCCTCATCTACTTCACAGCTCATTTTCCATGCAGTACATCATTTTGTCTATTTTTCCTGTGCACTCACCATTAGCTCCATTAATCTCTGTGATTTAGTTTTCAGCACACGTCTGAACAGAGGACTTGGTATATTAGTGTAGCAAATAAGCATCATTATTGAGCATTATTAAGCATCATTGTTAATGTCACTAAATTACAAACAAATCAATCAAAGAATATTTGTTTTTTTGTTTTTTTTTTACTTCCCATAGACCTTGCCACCTAGTTTCTTTTTGTTCTGCAGGGCAGCTTCCCTTATTCACTTGCTGTCTACCCCATTTCTCTGTTCGATTACAATCACAGCTTGGTCCAGGAGCAGTTCTGCTGTCAGCATTTAATTGCCTCAACTGAATTCCTATGCCTCTCTGTGACCACTTTACAGCCAGAGAAGGACCTGATACTTAAGAATACCCCACTTGCTATATCATTATTACCAACAAGTTCTGACAAATTAAAAAAAAAAAAGTTTGTCAGCTAATTTTCTTTATTCTACAATTTCCCCAAACTTCAGTCAAACAGTCAAAGACTTTTTAGGATTTTGGGGTATTCCGTTTTTTTACTCCTAAACACTGATAAATTGAAATGTCCTTTCCTAGCGGACACCTACTGCCCTACAAGTACCATCCTGACAAATTTCAAGTTTTTAACTAAACAAGAAGTAGTGTTTTTGTTGGAGAGTGAGCGAGAGAGAGGCGAGCGTGTGTGTGTGCGCATACATATATAGATATATGGATAGATATATAGATATACAGTGCATCTGGAAAGTATTCACAGCGCATCACTTTTTCCACATTTTGTTATATTACAGCCTTATTCCAAAATGGATTAAATTCATTTTTTTCCTCAGAATTCTACACACAGCACCCCATAATGACAACGTGAAAAAAGTTTACTCGAGGTTTTTGCAAATTTATTAAAAGTAAAAAAATTGAAAAAGTACATGTACATAAGTATTCACGGCCTTTGCTCAATACTTTGTCAATGCACCTTTGGCAGCAATTACAGCCTCAAGTCTTTTTAAATATGATGCCACATGCCTGGCCAGTTTCGCCCATTCCTCTTTGCAGCACCTCTCAAGCTCCATCAGGTTGGATGGGAAGCATCAGTGCACAGCCATTTTAAGATCTCTCCAGAGGTTTTCAATCGGATTCAAGTCTGGACTCTGGCTGGGCCACTCAAGGACATTCACAGAGTTGTCCTGAAGCCACTCCTTTGATATCTTGGCTGTGTGCTTAGGGTCGTTGTCCTGCTGAAAGATGAACCGTCGCCCCAGTTTGAGGTCAAAAGCACTCTGGAGCAGGTTTTCATCCAGGATGTCTCTGTACATTGCTGCAGTCATCTTTCCCTTTATCCTGACTAGTCTCCCAGTTCCTGCCGCTGAAAAACATCCCCAGAGCATGATGCTGCCACCATCATGCTTCACTGTAGGGATGGTATTGGCCTGGTGATGAGTGCTGCCTGGTTTCCTCCAAACGTGACGCCTGGCATTCACACCAAAGAGTTCAATCTTTGTCTCATCAGACCAGATAATTTTGTTTTTCATGGTCTGAGAGTGAATACTTTCTGGATGCACTGTAGATAGACAGAGATATCTATACTAATAAAAGGCAAAGTCCTCACTGACTTTCTTATTCATGGCCCCATCTTCACGAAATTTGGTAGGCGGCTTCCCTGCGCTAACCGAAACCAATGTTCATACTTATTTCGGTGGTATGACACCACTGTCAGCCGCCATATTGAACTTTCGTATGTCACTAATTTTCCAACTTCTCGTGTAGGTAGAAGGCTGAGATTTGGCAGGCTCATTCCTTACAGCTTACTTACAAAAGTTAAGCAGGTTTCATTTCGAAATTCTACACGTAACGGTCATAACGGTCGACAACGTCCACCATGTTGAACTTTCTTATTTATGGCCCCATCTTAACGAAATTTGGTAGGCGGCTTCCCTGCGCTAACCGAAACCGATGTGTGTACTTATTTCGATGGTATGATGCCACTGTCGGCCGCCATATTGAATTTTCCAAACATCATTAATTCTCCAACTTCCCGTGTCGGTAGAAGGCTGAGATTTGGCAGGCTCATTCCTTACAGCTTACTTACAAAAGTTAAGCAGGTTTCATTTCAAAATTCTACGCGTAACGGTCATAACGGTTGACAACGTTCGCCATGTTGAACTTTCTTATTCATGGCCCCATCTTCACGAAATTTGGTAGGCGGCTTCCCTGCGCTAACCGAAACCAATGTACGTACTTATTTGACAGATGCCGAATGTCTCTTCAACACAAGTTCTACAAATACTGTCGTAATTGAAACAAACCATGAAACTCAAACCGATGACAGCAGCAATCCAAAGCTGTGAGATTTGAAACAATATTACTGTTCACATGGCCAACTGTACGTTGCATGCTCAAGAGTAAGCTCAGCGCACAGCTACAGCCTGGTCATTTTACAACTGGAGGGCCGAACTCACAATGTGGCATACAAAGAGATCCTTAACAAATAATTATTGGTATATTTTCTCTCAGTTTAAAAAGGTTTAATTTTCTTCTTAATAAAAATTTGAAGGCAGTACTTCGCCGCTGCGACGCACGGGTATTTTGCTAGTATATAATATAGAGAGGGAGAGAGATACACACGCACACACACACACACACACACATACATATATATATAATTTTTTTTTTTTTTTTACAGGTAAAATTCTGTTACAATGAGCTCCAAGGGACCTAAATAATATTTTTGTTGTAATGAGATTCTGTATTTGTTATTATAGTGCTTTCTTTAACTTGCGTCCAGGCGTTTGTAATCATTTCAATAGCTTCTTTTGCGTTAATTTGAATCTCCTCCTGCCTACAAGTTATGCTGATGAGAATTTTTCTCAGCATTTCCTTACCATAATACACTTTCAGGGTGTGAATGATGCCCAAATCCAATGGCTGAAGCACTGCTGCGCAATTGGGTGGGACGAATTCAACACGAACATTATCTAAATGTGGAAGCAAGTTGTGTGCAGCACAGTTATCAATCAGAAGCCGAATCATCTTTTTCTTCTCCTTCATATTGTGAGGTTTCTAAGCACTTTTGGGATCCCTCCTACTCCCTAACCAACGGGAACGACACGCTGAAGTGCGTCCCAAAATGCAATTGCAGCATCTGTGGAAGATTGTTTGTCCGTTGCTGGGGCAGGGCAACAGCAGGCTCACAGTGCTTCAGTGAAACGCCACAGAAGCAAATCATAAAAGATTGGGGTTGCACTATAAGTCCCTGTTTTGCACCCCAAAACACAAGGCTTAGTCTCAGTACTTCAGCAAAACCAGCTTTATTCAGCTTGAAATAGGAACGGCACAGTTATTTATTATATCGTGATCTGCCGCTCTGCTATACACAGACACAGCAGTCAGGCAGGGTCGTGGCCAGGTCAGTGACCAAGTAATCCTGTTATCTGCATTTACAATTTACTTGCTCCTATCCTTGCATCACCCATCGAGATCTTTTCTGTTTACTTTGGCGGAGAGACGCAGCATAGCTATGAGCCTGCTGTTGCCCCGTACAGACGTGGAGATCACACTTCGGGATGCTTTTTGGCATGCTGTCTGGTTGGGAGAGGTCCCAATAGAGTTTACAAACCTCACATTTTCTTGAATGAGTGCCGCATTAATAGGAATGTTTCTTGAACGAGCATCACTGAACCACATAAAAATTGCTTTTTCGAAGTCTTCAAATGCAGCAGTTCGCATGCGTTTGTAACCCGAGATTTTTCTTCTTTTATTGCTCTGTCTTTCCAGAAAGTTGACAGTGTCGATGGTGAAATTCTGAATTCACTGGCAAAGTCTTTTTTTTCTTTTTGCCGCAATCAAGAGCTGCAAAAATTTATTTTTTTTTCTAATATGAACTTTTATATTATATATTATTATATTATTATTATATATATTTTTTTTTGTGTCTGCCATTTCTATAGGAAGGTGACAATGAGTTAAATTCCAATGGATGTTTTTTAAATGTTGATGAGCAATAAACAAAATGTATCACTGAAAATCACATGGAATAAAAAAGGTAAAAAAAAAAACAGTACGAGGACAGTTCGAAGAAAGAAAAAAAAACTACAGTGTTTCTGTTTGGGGATTGTTGTGCACAACTGAGCTGCAGCCGCAGAACTAACTGCTCTGTGGATGATTCGTTCAGGCATTTCAAGGTCTTTTGTGCACTTCGTTGTAATGAAAGTATCTGTTAAATGTACTTCGTAGTAACAAGATTTCTATAGACTCGTGTCATATGGGGAAGCTGTCGGGACCATAAAAATACTTTGTTGTAATGAAAATTTCATTGTAAAGATATTCGTTGTAACGGAATTTTACCTGTATATATGTGTGTGTGTGACACCCTCCTTACTGGCTTTTAGTTTTTTTAATTGGATATCTACATAAGGTTGTTTTTTTTTTTTTTTGTTTTTGTTTTTGTTTTTTGTTTTTTTAATGTGCTCTACTGCATGACAATTTCTTTATTTTATCAGCATTGTATTTTTGGGAAAGAAAAAGAGTTGTATGAGACATTTATCATATATAATATGCAGTATATAGCTAAGAGAAAGGTCTTTCTTTTTTCTAATCTAATAAAAGCAGTAAATCTTGCAGGAGTACATCCAGCCTTCCATTTTCTGAACCCACTTATTTCTGAGAGAGGTAACGTTAAAATAAAATTAAAGCTATTCCTTTGTACTTTTGCCATGTACGTCTTTGTTTTTATGCAAAACCTATAATACTATAATGTCAATAAAGTTTATTTATCTAAAGACAACATATAGTGTACTCTCATGTGAAACAATTCTTTTATGACTCAAAATTACAGATTTTTTTTTTTTAAGATGTCTGCATTTTTTGCCAATTTTGGCCAATTTTTTACTGTTTATTTTAATGATGGCTGTTTCTTTTTTATGACAGACTACAGATGTTGGATCACTTTGCTGAATGTATAAAACAGGCTAAAGGTGTTCGACAACAAGCTGTCCAACTCAATATTTTTACTGCTGTACTTAGTGCGTTAAAGGTATGCCTAATGGTGTTTTGCTTTTAGATGACCTGTGTTATAACAAAGTTACTAGAATGCCATTTGTTGCATATTCAAATATTAATAATTTTCTTTGTTTTTTTTTTTGTAGGGATTGGCAGAGAATAAGAGCAGTTTAGGGCCAGAAGAAGTACGAAAGTCAGCCCTGGCACTTGTCATGGGAGCTCTGGACAATCCTAATCCAATTTTGAGATGTGCAGCTGGTGAAGCTTTAGGAAGAATGGCTCAAGTGGTTGGGGAAGCAACTTTCATTGCAAGGATGGCTCAACATAGTTTTGATAAGTAAGGAAACTTGAAATATAAAATATAAAAACTAAAAAATTAATAAAGTTAACCATTTATTTCAAAAGTTGATCTAGCAAAATTCCTTTGATTAAATAGTGAATGACATACTCAAGGACTAAAGTGGCTATTAAGGATAACCTGCATTAAAGACTGCAGCCAGGAAGCACTTCTTTACAGAAAGATGTGAAGAATCTAGAACATCAGAAACATCTTGAGTTGTACAGTTATTCAGATACTGTATCTGAATAAGATATTAGGACAATTTAACTATTAGCTTGGTAGGTTTGATAGACTCCACGTACTCGTGTAGTTTGTTGGCTTCTTCTATTCACAGTTAGTGTGTGAGTAAATGTCCACTTTTATTATTTGTATTTATTGTTTCTGTTTTTTAAACAGGTTGAAGTCTGCTCGTGATGTTGTATCTAGAACTGGACACTCCCTTGCGCTTGGTTGCCTCCACAGATATGTTGGAGGCATAGGTTCAGGACAGCATCTAAAGACGAGTGTCAGCATTCTGCTAGCTCTTGCACAGGATGGAACTTCCCATGAAGTCCAGGTAAGAGCTGTCAAGGTTTTGCTTTAAATTTGCAACACATATTGAATTGATCTATTAGTGCATGGTATCTACTGCACAGTAATGTTTTATTATTTAGTGAAAGTATTCCATAGAAAATATTTGTGTTTCAAAAATTAATATTTTAATGGGGAAACTAAAGCCATGAACATTTAAGCCTAGTATTTCTTGCAAACAAACTATGTGGATAAACTCTTTAAAGAGCACTTTTTGGTTTTAAGTATGTTTTTTCCCACCTGTCATTGAGTTGTGCTTTATAAACTTTAACACTTTATTTGCATAACCATGATCAGGTAATCCGGTTAAACATAAAATGCTAAGTTCTTTATCGTCTGCATTTTGTTTTTTTTTTTTGAAATATAAAACATATTTACAGACTGTTGCACTTTACATGTCTCAAGTGCAATTATTTAATTTTCTTAATTTGTTTGAATAAATCTTTTTACTGTTATATTTTTTGTTTGTTAGACTTGGGCTCTCCATTCTCTGGCCTTAATTGTGGATTCCAGTGGTCCAATGTATCGTGGTTATGTGGAACCCACACTTTCCTTAGTTCTTACCCTCTTACTAACCGTGCCTCCATCTCATACTGAAGTCCATCAATGCCTTGGACGCTGTCTAGGCGCGTTGATCACGACTGTCGGGCCTGAGCTTCAAGGTATTAACCACACTGAATTGTTGCTTTCCATACTTTAACATCAGTGGCTAGGATGCTGTCTAATGTATATTTTTTAGTGTAAAGCAGAAATTCTTGAAATAAATGTCATATAGGACCTAAAACTGAATGTTTATTGTTTGAACTTTCATATAATAAAGCTAAATGCAAACAAATTTGATTGGAATCATGTAAGGTAGATTAAGTTTGCAAATGCAATAAATTTACAAGGTTTTTTTTTCTGTTCTGTGGACAAAAGAAATAGATGCCATTTGCCGTTCTGTTGAATTGTTCTTTGTTTCTAGGTAACAGTGCTACGATCTCCACTATCCGCTCCTCTTGCCTAGTGGGTTGTGCCATCATGCAGGATCACTCAGACTCCCTGGTGCAAGCAGCTGCCATTTCTTGCCTCCAGCAGCTACATATGTTTGCACCACGACATGTGAATCTGTCCAGCTTGGTACCTTGCTTGTGTGTAAGTAAATGTAACTTTTATTTTTCTGAGAGTATTTTAATGAAATGTACAGATAACAATGAAACTTTATTAGTGTTAAGAAGGAGATATTAAAATTACTTTTTTCATGCTGGTGTAATAAAAAAAACTTTAATTATTTGCGTTAAATTTTTATGTTTAAATAATTAAAGCTGGATATAATTTTTCAGTCATTCTTGAAGGTTAATGCAGTTCCTTACAAATTTATTCAGACCTAACTCTGTCTTCTTATAGGGCTTTCTAGCTCCAGTAACGATTCTTCCCGCAGAATTTTGAGTAAATTGAAAACAACAGAAAAAATGTGATAACCCTGTGAATAAATTATTGCAGTCATCAGTCCTACTTTAGCAAGTTTATGAACAAATTAAGAAAAGATTCCATAACAAAATAAAACTGGATAGCTCACAAAGAAGGTGTATTTTTGAAATTCCAAAGTTAGTTTTGATTGAATGCCACATCACCATCTTAAATAGTTGGTATGTAATAATGTCATGCGTCATGTTGATATTAATTATGTGGTAGCAATCAATGTAACGACAGGTATGTAACAAATCTGGTTAACAACATGGGTCACAAAGTGAAGACAACTTGATGTTCTTATAACAGTAAAAATAAGTAAACATTGTGAAAGTCAAATGATATAAAATCATGTGAGGAAATGCACAAATTTGGAGATAAAAAAATGTCTAGAAAATAATGCATGGCAAATGTGTCAAAAACAGAAAAAAACATAACATTTACAACAGATTTCCTTGTGAAAAATAATTGAGGACACCGTCGCCTTACTGCTGGCCTTCGCCAGTGGTGCAGTATTCAGGTTTTGAATCTAAAAGATAGCAGTCAAAATGGAGCTAATGACCATTACAAAGTAGGTAAAACAAATAACACAAGTGCAAAAATTAGGAAATGATACTAAACAATGTAAGGTGCAAATGGGTCTGGACAGCAATTTCAACTCTGGACTGTAGAGTTGTGGGGCAACAATTATAACTGATGTTACCCCCCACCCCCAAGCTGTTAATTTATAACTTTGCATAACTTTAATTTTGCTTATATGAAATCATAATACTATATCAGGCAGGATAGATTATTTTGCTGTTCTAAACTGGCATTGTGTGAGTGTGATGTTTCCTGCCTTGCAGTCAGTGCTTCTGAGATGGACTTCTCTCAATCTTGTGTTTAAGTCACTTTACAGATGTAAAGTTTTGTTAATTACCACATGACAATGAACTGGACAAGTGCAATACAAAATGAATGGAGGAAATTAAGTATTTATAAATGAACTATGTGTGTGTGTGTGTGTGTGTGTATATATATGTATATATATATATGTATATGTATATGTGTATATATATATATATATATATATATATATATATATATATATATATATATATATATATATATATATATATATATATATATATACTGTATGTGTGTATATGGAAGAGAAGGTCTGTGATACGGTTTGCATATTTGCAGCTGGAGATCCACAAAGGGAGAAAATGAAACACGTATCATAAAGTAGTTTTTATTCCTGAGCTTTCAACCCCTGCCAGGGGTCTACATCAGAGGATAATGCTTAGACTTACAAGAATCAAAGGCAATATATATCAATAACTTACAGGGGTGGCTAGGTCCGTGTGGTCGGGGTGGGGCGGTTATTGGGTGTAAAGTCTTGTTTATTATGAATAAGTTCTTAAGTTTGCATGTGCTGGATTTATATCCAAGTGTCTGTTGATGGCGTTCTCATTTGATAACCAGGATTCAGCCAGCTCTCTGGCACTTTTATTATTGGCTTTAAATTTTACTTGTACATCGTCCCAATTAAATGTATGTCCTGTTAATTTAGTATGCGTATAGATCAATGATAGTGAGTCCTTTCTTCTGACGACGTTGCAGTGCTCCTGTATACGTGTTGTGATTCTTTTTGGAGTTTGTCCAATATATACAGCTGAGCAAGAACTGCATGGAATGCTGTACACTGCGTTTCGTGTTTCTGCTGTCGATTTCTTGTTTTTAGCATTAAAGAGGACATACTAAATTAACAGGACATACATTTAATTGGGACGATGTGTATATATATATATATATATATATATATATATATATATATACACACACACACACACACACACAGCATGTATATGAATTAAGTATTATAGTTTAATTTTACAATTTGAGGTGCAGAAAGTTAAAACAGTTTACTTAAGAAAAACATGGCAGTGATGGAATTTGATTCTGACACCTTGTAGTTTTCAAGTCCAGTTTCTTTTATCATCTTTTTTCGTGTTTCTGTTTCTCAGGTTCACCTGGGCAGCTCACATCTACTTCTGCGACGTGCTGCTGTAGCCTGTCTTCGGCAGCTGGCACAAAGAGAAGCTGCTGAAGTGTGTGAATATGCCATGAGTTTGGCAAAAAAAGCAGGAGACAACAAAGACAGCGCCATGATAAGTGTGTAACTTACTAGATTACTCTGGGTTTTTCCCTTCATATAATTAGGAGACACTAATTGAAATACAACTTCAATACAACAAATTATTTTTGTACCTATCACCTTAAAGGTATCGTAGGATGAATGACAATTTTTCCAATTGATTCTTTTCTAAAGTTTGTTAATAAGCTAAGAAATATGGGGATGCATGGTGTTTAAATGTAGCTGTATGATCATTTCTTCTCAAGACCTAAATATATTTCATCACACGTTTCAATTTAAAAGTTTTGTATTAAGAGAAAGCAGCCACGCAACGAAACTAGCTGATTATATAATTTAATGTGTTAATCAGTTTATTAGTTTACAAGGCATATGTTTTCTTTCTAGCGTATGTTTTTATTATAATGTTCTTGTCACATTCTTATGACCCTCCTTGCTCACTTGATGTCTAATAATGCAAGACATTGAGCTTTTTGGGGGTTCCCCCCTATTTTTGACCTTTTAGACCTGAAAAACCCTCATTTTTAGGCCATTTTTGGACTGTGCCTCGTGCAGGAAATTGAACACTGGTGATTAAAGAATAAACTTCAACAAAATGATCAGAAGGGTTTGAAGTGACTCCAGTAGATCAACTCTTAATGGTATGAGGGATCAACATTAACTGCTTTTCACAAAACTTATAATTAATGGGGACTGGTAATATAGACGTGGTGTGTCGTTTTATGCTATTCTCAAGGTTGATGATCATGAATACGATAATATATTTGAAGTTTGTTTTTTTTTTACTGGTGGTCATAGCCCTCTAGGAGCCACTCCCAGAAGGTTGGAAATGGCAAATTTCAAATACAAGCATGTGAAGTATTGTTTTAAACAATTTTAAAGTCTGTGATTCTGAATGTTATTTTTGATATGTTACTATAAATCTGGCCTTCTATGGAGCTGTGTCCGAGAGTAAAAAAAAAATTGACAAATTTATATTACAATTGAGAATATGTGGACTTTAAATGGAAGCACACATTTTAATATTTCATATATCTGATTCAACTGTTATGTACTTCTACCCCATGAAGTAAATTGACACTTCCTACAAACACCCCAAATTAGAGCGGCTTACTCTAAATTACACTTTTTTTTTTATTAAGTGTCTTTTTTCCTAACTTATAGTTTTGTTATAGTGTTCTTGTTTGTTCATGTTAGTGGCAAATCAACATAATCTGTTTTTTAATAAAATTACTTTTTGCTTTTTAAAATATATGCCCTAAGTTTTAAAACGTTATTTAAATCCTAACTGCACTTTCCGTAATTACAGATTTGAATATCACAGAAACTGGCCTTGAAGGCGTTTTGTTTGGAATGTTAGACAGAGAAACAGACAAGAAATTGTGCTCAGACATTCATGACACATTAGGACACATGCTTTCCTCCTTAGCTGTGGAGAAACTGTCTCACTGGCTTAAACTCTGCAAGGATGTTCTGGCTGCTTCTACAGGTAAGAACGAAAGAATGTAATGTCTAGGAGTGCTTTATTAACTCTGTATATGAGGCACTACTGCTTTAATAGAGTTCTATGTTCTCATATGTAGGATAGAGCACCACAAGTAACATTGATGTGATTAGCTTACACTTTAACTGGTTGTCTGTGTCATCCCCCCAACACACACACACACACACACACAGCCCAAATACATTATATTGATTAGAGATTTTAAAGTGAACCAGGGCTTCTGAGTGTTGTTTGTGGTTAACTTGCATCCTATTGCAACCTATCAAGGTTTGCTTCTATTCTTGCATCCCTTTTGAACAGATGTTTTGGAAAAAATCTAAATCCAGGATTTACTAACATGACAATGACAATAACTCATTCTTAAATATCTGAGAATGTTTTGAATATTTTTTCTCCTGTTGGAATTAGGGACTTTATTATTTATTATTATTTTTATTATTTTTTTCTCAAAATCAAGAAAGACTACAAATTATGTTTTTTCAAAGTAAGCAAAACATAATAGGATTTGTAAGCTCCAAAAGCCCATCAGTATCTGTGCAATTATAAACAGTTTGTCCATTGTTCAGCCGCCAGATAAGTATCTTCATCAGTCCTCTTTCTTCAGACTTCGGCTATCAAATATAACACAAAGGATCTATACCTCTTGAGGCTGGGGATCATGAGAATCCATGTTTTTATTAAAGGTAAAACAAAAGGACTGACTTGTTTTATGTTGGTTTTTAGCTTTTACATCATGAAAAGCTGAAATTATATTAAAGGTGTTTAGGTATGTTGATTTATATATTATATGTACAACTATATGTGTTGTTTGTTGTGAACATTCCAATACTAGCATAGAAGTTCCATAACTGTTCTCTCTGTTTCAAATTAAACAGGCTCCTACCCCCAGTTTTCCCTCTCCAGGGGCCTCGTGCATAACGCCGTGCATAGAATTCACACTAAAACATGGCGTACAGACAAAAGCGGAAATGTGTATACACACAAAAAAATCCAGATGCATAAATCTGTGCGTTTGTCAATTTCCACGTTCTTCTGCTACATAAATCCTGGTCTGTGTGAAATGTAACTCGCGTGCACGCTCCTGCCGCCACTCCCAGACTCCTCTCAGAATTATGCCTCTTTGAATATGCAAATCAATATAAATAGCCCCTTATGTTTTTTTTGCATTCTGTGAAAAGGCAATGGCAAAAGCACGGGGAAAAAGAATTTCAGCCAATGCCAAGCAGAGGCAAGGAGAAACGTGCTATTTTTGGTTTATGCAGTGATAAAAACAACAAAAGGAAGTTGATTGAGTAACAGAGTGGCGGAGAAACTCAAAAGTTCAAGTTCAGAAAATCGCAAAGTGCCCAAAATAAATAAGAAGTGGTCAGATATCAAGGTTGCCTTGAAAAGACGAGTTGTAGCCCACTGTGTGAGTGTCATATGGAAGCATATTAGGGTACAGAGAAAAGAAAAACAAAACAGGGACAGAGTTGAAAGAAATGTCCAAATGTCAGCTTTAATCTCAAAATTTCCACTTTAATCACGTAGTTTATTTTGTCATTGAAATAGTACGTCATAAACTTCATCTTAAAATCGTTTCATTTACTTGTTTCTCAGATACCATCGTAACTAAAAGTAACGCGTTAAATGCTTCGAATTCTGTGTGTTCTTTTATGTGCTCTATGTGTGTGAATGACTATGTACTTCTTAAATGGGCTTTCTCTTCCGCTGACAGGGTGCAGAATACATTACATTCATGATCTTACAGCTCTCAGAACAATTTAAATATTAAGATGTATTCTTGATATCATTTTCATAATTATAGAAATTAAAGCATGTATTAAACATGGGGACACAGTGGCACAGTATTAGCGATGAGCTGGCACCCTGTCCAGAGATTGTTTCTGTCTCCAGTAAGATGCTTACTGCACTGTGGGCGTCCTTCCATGAAATAATTTATTGCAGCAGTGCTGTCTCTCTCAAATGTACTAATTCTCAATTCCTCTCCTTCCTTTTCTTTAACCAATCGCCACACGGTCAGCTCTGTAATAGATGCCAAGCCATCTGTAAGCTTAGAACAACGATTCTTCAAAACTTTTATGGAACATTGAAATATCTTCATAGTACATGTTTAATTATTCCATCCATCTATCCATCCAGGGTCGAGCCAGTCCCAGCAAGCATACAGCGCGAGGCAGGAACAATCTCTGAATGGGGCGCCAGCTCATCACTGCTGCTGTCCACCATGCCCTCACATTTTTAATTATTAACAATATACATTATTCTAATGACGTTTAAAACTTATCTGTACAATGCAATAGATAAATAGATATATACTTTATTAATCCCAAGGGGAAAATTCACATACTACACCAGCAGCATACTGATAAAAAACAATATTAAATTAAAGAGTGATAAAAATGCAGGTATAAGCAGGGCTGTGGAGTCGGAGTCGAGGAGTCGGAGTCGGAGACCATTTGGGGTACCTGGAGTCGGAGTCGGCAAAAAGTTAACCGACTCCGACTCCTACTAAATTTAAATGGGAATTAAAAAAGTAAGTTGAAATGTCCCAATTCACAAACAGTCATAATGAACTACTTCTCTGCTGTAAGATTAAAGCCCAGTGCATGCAGTGCATAATGTTACCACAAAACGAACATGTCAAGTAACCATGAAGCATGCTTTTCATTGACTGTATGCGTCACTATATGGGATGTAATGCACAGGTAAGGTGCAGCACCGCTTTCCATTGTGTCGTGTTCCACTGTTACAGGGAACTGTGAACCTAGCCTAAAGCCCCCCATACATTTACAGATGCACTGCCGATTTTTCGGCCGTTCAACGAGTCATCACGCGTCAAACGCCTGAAAAATCATCTGGTGTGTTCTCAGCTCCGTCGGCTCCCCTTCGCTATGCGCTAGTGAAGGGGCGAAGGAGCCGAGAACACAGATCTCCCTACCTGTCTCCAGCAGAGGCTCGTTCTGCTGATCAGCTGGCCAGTGAGTGACACAATGCACTAAACTTCTGGCTGGCTGACAGAGGAGACAGCCACTGCAGCAGACAGAGGCATCACATTACTTTGGATGGGGGCTGGATCTGCCCGTCCATGTGGACACCCGCAATCTGCGGCCGCCAATCAATTGTGTTTGTCTTTAATCTGGCATTATAGTAGAGTGTTGGCTTCCTAGCCAGTAGTTCTGTGGTGAAATGACATGTACAGTATGTTGCCTTCCTTTCCTTCAATGGATGTAGAAAATACAGTAGCATAGTATATACATACAGAGGAATCGGAGTTGGAAGATTTAGAAACTGAGGAGTCGGAGTCGGAGCATTTATCTACCGACTCCACAGCCCTGGGTATAAGGACAGTGACAGCAGTCTGTCGCTGAAGCTGCTCCTCTGTCTGGAGATGATCCTGTTCAGTGGATTCTCTATGATTGACAGGAGTCTGCTCGGCACCCGTCGTTCTGCCACGGATGTCAAACTGTCCAGCTCCTTGCCCACAATAAAGCCTGCCTTCCTCAACAGTTTGTCCAGGCATGAAGCGTCCTCCTTCTTTATGCTGCTTCCCCAGCACACCACCGCGTAGAAGAGGGCGCTCACCACAACTGTCTGATAAAACATCTGCAGCATCTTATTGCAGATGTTGAAAGACGCCAGCCTTCTAAGGAAGCATAGTCAGCTCTGTCCTATCTTGGACAGAGCATCAGTATTGGCAGTTCAGTCCAATTTATCATCTAGCTCCACTCCCAGATATTTATAGGTCGGCATCCTCTGCACACATTCACTTCTGATGATCACGGTGTTCATGAGGGACCTGGGCCTCCTAAAATCCACCACCAGCTCCTTGGTTTTGCTGGTGTTCAGTTGTACAGTGGTGTGAAAAACTATTTGCCCCCTTCCTGATTTCTTATTCTTTTGCATGTTTGTCACACAAAATGTTTCTGATCATCAAACACATTTAACCAGTAGTCAAATATAACACAAGTAAACACAAAATGCAGTTTTTAAATGATGGTTTTTATTATTTAGGGAGAAAACAAAATCCAAACCTACATGGCCCTGTGTGAAAAAGTAATTGCCCCCTTGTTAAAAAATAACCTAACTGTGGTGTATCACACCTGAGTTCAATTTCCGTAGCCACCCCCAGGCCTGATTACTGCCACACCTGTTTCAATCAAGAAATCACTTAAATAGGAGCTGCCTGACACAGAGAAGTAGACCAAAAGCACCTCAAAAGCTAGACATCATGCCAAGATCCAAAGAAATTCAGAAACAAATGAGAACAGAAGTAATTGAGATCTATCAGTCTGGTAAAGGTTATAAAGCCATTTCTAAAGCTTTGGGACTCCAGTGAACCACAGTGAGAGCCATTATCCACAAATGGCAAAAACATGGAACAGTGGTGAACCTTCCCAGGAGTGGCCGGCCGACCAAAATTACCCCAAGAGCGCAGAGACGACTCATCCGAGAGGTCACAAAAGACCCCAGGACAACGTCGAAAGAACTGCAGGCCTCACTTGCCTCAATTATGGTCAGTGTTCACGACTCCACCATAAGAAAGACTGGGCAAAAACGGCCTGCATGGCAGATTTCCAAGACGCAAACCACTGTTAAGCAAAAGAACATTAGGGCTCATCTCAATTTTGCTAAGAAACATCTCAATGATTGCCAAGACTTTTGGGAAAATACCTTGTGGACTGATGAGACAAAAGTTGAACTTTTTGGAAGGCAAATGTCCCGTTACATCTGGCGTAAAAGGAACACAGCATTTCAGAAAAAGAACATCATACCAACAGTAAAATATGTTTTTCTGCTTCAGGACCTGGAAGGCTTGCTGTGATAGATGGAACCATGAATTCTACTGTCTACCAAAAAATCCTGAAGGAGAATGTCCGGCCATCTGTTCGTCAACTCAAGCTGAAGCGATCTTGGGTGCTGCAACAGGACAATGACCCCAAACACACCAGCAAATCCACCTCTGAATGGCTGAAGAAAAACAAAATGAAGACTTTGGAGTGGCCTAGTCAAAGTCCTGTCCTGAATCCAATTGAGATGCTGTAGCATGACCTTAAAAAGGTGGTTCATGCTAGAAAACCCTCAAATAAAGCTGAATTACAACAATTCTGCAAAGATGAGTGGGCCAAAATTCCTCCAGAGCGCTGTAAAAGACTCATTGCAAGTTATCATAAGCGCTTGATTGCAGTTATTGCTGCTAAGGGTGGCCCAACCAGTTATTAGGTTCAGGGGGCAATTACTTTTTCACACAGGGCCATGTAGATTTGGATTTTTTTTTCTCCCTAAATAATAAAAACCATCATTTAAAAACTGCATTTTGTGTTTACTTGTGTTGTATTTGACTAATGGTTAAATGTGTTTGATGATCAGAAACATTTTGTGTGACAAACATGCAAAAGAATAAGAAATCAGGAAGGGGGCAAATAGTTTTTCATACCACTGTAGGTGGTTTGAGTTGCACCATTTAACAAAGTCCTTGATTAGGTTCCTATACTCCTCCTGCCCCTGCCCACTCCTGATGCAGCCCACAATAGCAGTGTCGTCAGCGAACTTTTGCACGTGGTAGGACTCCGAGTTGTATTGGAAGTCCGATGTATATAGGCTGAACAGGACCGGAGAAAGTACAGTCTCCTGCGGCGCTTCTGTGTTGCTGGCCACAATGTCAGACCTACAGTTCCCGAGACGCACATACTGAGGTCTGTCTGTAAGATAGTCAACGATCCATTCCACCAGGTATGAATCTACTCCTATCTCTGTCAGCTTGTCCCTAAGGAGCAGAGGTTGGATGGTGTTGAAGGTGCTAGAGAAGTCCAGAAACATAATTCTTACAGCACTGCTGCCTCTGTCCAAGTATGAGAGGGATCGGTGTAGCATATAGATGATGGCATCCTCCGCTCCCACCTTCTCCTGGTATGCGAACTGCAGAGGGTCAAGGGCGTGACGGACCTGTGGCCTCAGGTGGTGAAACAGCAGCCGCTCCATGGTCTTCATCACATTTGATGTCAGAGCGACAGGCCGGAAGTCGTTCAGCTCACTAGGACGTGATACCTTTGGGACTGTCCCTTGTTCCAGGCTCTGGTTGAAGATACGCTGTAGAGGATTCCCCAGCTCCAACGCACAGGCCTTCAGCAGTCGTGGCGATACTCCATCTGGACCCGCTGCTTTGCTAGCACAAAGTCTCCTCAGCTCTCTGCTTACCTGGGCTGCTGTAATTGTGGGTGGGGGGGAAACTCTCTCCTATGCTGGTATCAGCAGAAGGATGGGTGGGAGGGTGCAGTACTCCGAGGTGAGAGTGGGTAGGGTGGTCAAACCAGTTAAAGAAGTTGTTCATCTGGTTTGCTCTCTCCACGTCTCTCTCAATGGTGGCACCCTGCTTCGAGCTGCAGCCAGTGATGATCTTCATCCCATCCCACACTTCCTTCATGCTGTTATTCTGCAACTTCTGCTCCAGCTTTCTCCTAACATGCTTTACTGCTTTTCATCAGTCTGCTGGTCTCTTTTACACTGGGGGAATTCACTGTTCATTAATTTGTCACAGTTAAAATATTTGAATACCATAAGAGTAAACCACTCTCCAGAAATAATGTTAATGTCCATCTTGATGATCCAGAAGGCAATTGGAAAAATATTTTGTAAGTGAAGGTCATGAAATAATCAATGACTGCATTCTCACAAAGTGCTTTATTTGAAAAACAGAGTATATTGAGAGGTGTAAATTTAGGCATGATCTGTTTACATTTTCAGAAAACAACTTGCATATTGTTTTACCAGGTTATCATGAAAATATTGTTTATTAGCTGAGAATGAACATGTTGCATCACTGTAAGACTTTCATTACGGTTCTTGGACTTAACAAACTCTTCAGTAATGATGCAAAACAATGTCTAAAACTGAAGAAATTTTGAGTTTTGAAATGATAGTCAATGTTCTGATCTTAACCAAGTTATAATGAAGCACGACCTGAAGCTAGCAGTTCATGAAGTGTTGTCATAAATACCTCCATCTTGCTGTGCAAGTTTGATCAAGGAATACAAGTTTTATTCTAGTCATTTCTGTTAAACGAGATGTAATCAGTTTCTAAAAATGCAGGTTCAAAGACCTGTTCCCTTTATTAGAACTTTGATAAATGTCAAGTTACATGTTAGATCTTGCTGATTTAGCAATGCCTGTAATTTTAAGAGTTCACAAAGAGTACTGTTAAACAAGCAATAGTAAATCTTGTAGCTAACAATTACTACCTTTGAGGACTAATTTATATTAGTCTTAGTTCTTCATTATCGTGTTAACACCACAATCTAAATATCTTTTATCAAAAGCATAAAAATAATTGTACCAGGAAGAGCTTTAAACTGATGTATTGTCCATGCTGTTCGCTGCCAAATAATAAAAAAAATGAATATTGCCAAATCAATGGCTGTTGTGCAACATATTTAATTATGTCATGTAGTAAATGTTTGTTTTTTTTATTTTCTATTGTATTATTGAGAAAGTAAAAACCAACAAAGATGTTAACTCCCATTGGCATTGGGATGACCCTGTTCCTTTATGTTTTGTAGATATTGGTGCAGCAGGACCACTTGGGGTTGGAAAGGAAGAAGACTCTGAAAAAAAAGATGAAATGGATGATGACAGCATGTTTACAGCACTTGGCGAGGATGACAAATCTAAACTGTCTGTAGCCCCTCGCTGGGTGACACGTGTGTTTGCAGCAGACTGCCTGTGTCGAATCATCATGCTTTGTGAAAATGTGGACAAGGCACACTTTGACCTGGCTGCAGCTCGCTCTGCCAAGCTTAAGAACCCTAAAAGTAAGAATTTTTTTTTTCTTCGATGTATGTCTCTTACACTCTCAACCATACAAATACTTTGAATCATTGTTAATTCAAAATTTTCGTTCACTGTTTAGAAATGCTTATTATGTGGTATCTAAAATACATTGTTGTCATTCACTTATTTTATTAAGGTTAAAACTGTAAAAGACTCTAATTTTATGCTAAACATAGCATGACAAATACTTAGGTAAAAGGAACTAAGACATCTCCTGTTCTGTCTTACTAATTTATGTAATTCTGGACTCTAATTCTGTTATAATTCTATAGCAAACACCATCAGAAAATGCTTTAGCTTGTACAGCACATCCTTTATGTTTATTACTTCATTATTTTCATCTGTATATTCGTCTCTTTTAACAGATATGTATTCAGACAGTTCAAAGCTTTTTTTTTTTCTCTATCCGCCACATTGCATATTTATACAATGTCAATTCTGAGTGATTAACCATTCTTAACCAAAGGATTCCAAAATTTTGTGTTGACTCAGTTTTGACCCTTGACTTTGTTCATACCAATTAAATTACTTTAATCATATAAACAGATATCAAATATCAAAGCAGCCTCCACAATCAAGTTAAAAATACTCAGTTGCAGTGCATAACACATCCACAAATATACTGTATCATCCTATCTTAGCTCTGGGTGAGCTCATATTTTTATCATAATTCTGGTGACCAATAATGAACTATAGAGTAATTAATAATATACTGTATACACAAACACACCCCACACACAAACCAGGCCCAACTTCGTATCGCCAGTCCACCTAACCTGCATGTCTTTGGACTGTGGGAGGAAACCAAAGCACCTGGGACGACTGCAATGCAGCAGCACTACCACTGCACCACCATACCACCCCTTGATAGAAGTTCATAATTAACTATGAGGCAATTTTTCTTTGGTTTGTTAAGGTGCTTGTGTATACTGCAGCTAAATGTGATGTGATGAGTCACTTAAAACACTACCTAATGTTACTGATTTATTTTTTATGTCTGTCTTAACTCCCATCCCTACACAATTCAAACAGCTTTATTATCAGAAAGCCCAGCATGAAAACAGGGTCCTATAGCTGCTGAGACATCAAACAGATTAACAGAGGCCCAGATTGATTATTGTTAGAACAGTTCTAATACATTTTTGCCAAATTCTAAAAGAAACTCTAAAGCATTCCACACATATGGAGGATGTGTTAAGATTCTTGGCAAATAAGACCATTTAAGAACTCACAATAGATTTTTTTTATAACATAATTGTCCCATTAGTTGATATTTCAGATAATCCTGTTTTAGGATCTGGACTAATTAGGAACCCAGCACTGTCTGTAAATGAGCAACATTTTTATCCCCTTATGATTTTACATACTTGGAATTCCTAAAATTCCTAATTCAGAGAGACAAGTGCTTTTTGACATAGTTTAAATTTCAGTTCTCTTCCATTATATTTTTGCATAGTTTTCACTGAGAAGACTTTGCAAAATATATACATAGGTGTATGTGAGATGTACAGTTTGCACTTGGGTTGCATTAAATGTCAAAATAATTAATAAAATTATATCTTGATGATGGGAGACTTCCATTCAGTGCCTTAGTATATCTAACTGGAAAGGTTTCTTTTAAAAGAATTATTTAACTTTCACACGGTGAGTTAAATGTGTTACTTGGAAAACTGTGCTTGAGGCATAATTTTAAAAAAATATGCAAATACAGTGTCAATACAGAAATAACTGAAGGTCCAGATACTGTGTGTCTTCCATGAATTAAATAATGTTTGAGTTAAAGATGGTTATTATGTACAGGAGCAAATGACAATAAGAACGTGGCCTTAAAATGTCTCTTATGTTGACACAATATTTTGAGCAAGTGAGTAACTGCTGGTTTAATACTAATTCTGTGAGCTAATATGAGATAAAGATGTAACCACCCACTATATACCATTTTAAATTTTCCATTAAGTTGCATCATTAGAATTTGATAAGCGTTTTACTTTTTTTGTAAATTCAACTTAATAGATATTTAAATGGTTTTAAAACAATAAAATAAAACTCCTCCAGGTACAAGATCGTTTATTTTGGTGTTTGTTACACTGTATATATCCCCAAGGGGAATTTGTCTTTTTTGCAAGACCTTTGGAGGTCAAAGCACAGGGTACTAGAGATAATAAACTCTTATTCATATTAAACTTAAACCCAGAAATCTTATGGAATTTCTCCTGTAGATACAGTACATGCGACAATGATGACAATGGTTCAATAACACAGAGCACCATATTATCAGCATGCAGAGGTACTATTTGTTTATGTCCTTCCCTTACAATACCCTGAAAATCTGAGTGTATAAGAAGATAATTAGTCAAAAGTTTAGCAGCAATATCAAATAGCATTAGTGGTAAGGAACAGTCCTGTCTGGTTTCTCATTGTAAACCAAAACTGTTAGATTGTTATATTATTTTCAGTGCTTCTGATTTGAAGTGTACTAGTTTAATCCAAGAACATATTTATGTAACACATTGAATAAATACCCCATTCAATTTCATTGTTTTCCTTAGATCTAATTACCACCCATTTACCATCTTTTCCAGATGATCTGCTAGTTCTTCATCTCTCTGATCTCATAAGAATGGCCTTTATGGCTGCTACTGATCATAGCAACCAGCTCAGAATGGCAGGCTTACAGGCCCTAGAGGACATCATCAAAAAGTTTGCAGCCGTCCCTGAACCCGAATTTCCAGGTCATGTCATTTTGGAACAGTATCAAGCTAATGTAAGTGGCATATAGTTCGGGAGCAGTTTATGACATTAGGTACATTTGATAAATCACTTTTAGGCTTTCCGTGATGCTGTATGTTCTGCTATGATGATATAGTACTTTTTTCTAGCTTTTATATTTTTATAATGCATGCACAGATGAGCAAAATAGCTTATAACCTGCTTTCTTAAGGCTCAGTGCAGGTTTTTTTGTCTAGTAGCAAGCAATCCTGCATAAGAAGAGTTAAAAATTGGAGAGGGGAGCAGTTATGTATTTATATCTTTTAATGGCAAAAATGTACTCTTTCTTGTGGCCACAAAAATGGCATGATTTAATGCAGCCATTTCCAAATAAAGCACTAGAAAAGAGTGAGTCTTTGATGTCACTGCTGTAGTTTTGAGCTGGTGGAAGAATGTGTTACCGGCCTAAGGGAACCTGGGCCCAGGTACAAGCCACTGTTCGTACAGGGTGTAGCATGGTGAAAAGCATAAAAGAAGCAGGCAGCAGTCCAGAGTATCAGACCATATGTCTCTGTTCTCCTTTATTCTAATTTACCCAGAAATATATAAATGCTTCAGTCTCTGCATAGATCAACATGACAATCAGTCAAACAATGGTGCATGACAATTTCCACTGCAGAACAACAATGTAAACACATTTACTTTGGTTCAACAATAGTATTGTCGTCCGCTATCAAGAAGTACCTAATTAGAAACCAATGTCCTTGTTCATTTTCAAAGGAAGCAGGCAGTAGTGTACCACCACATTTTGTTTGGATGAGCTACTGATCAAAGCAGTCTGATTATTCAAAGCAGGTGACTCTTTTTCAAGACGGGTAAATATTTGTCCTGTAGATAGCCATCATCAATAAACTGTAGCAGAATTTTCCTGGAATTTTGTCTTTTCTATAAAACAGTGAATTCAAGCCCATTAAACTGCAGTAGTTAGGGGACGCACTGATTGTGCACAACATAATTCACGCTGCTGCATTCTTCTTCGGATTTGAGGGTCTTCAACCAGTTTAGTACTGTTCCTCTTTTTTGTTTAAGGCATCGGTTAAAATGTCACGTTTCTTCATTTACAAACCACTTTCCATTAAGTAAATCTTTCAGTGTAGAGGCCACTGTAACTGTTGAGAAAGATCCTTCTATATAAAAGCGGTCGGGTGTCCTTCTGTCCCATGAGTGCTACGCAGGCACGGAGTTTTACACATGCCCCGTCCATTTTGCAATGCACGATGGGATTTGTAGTTTCGTTTTTCCAGGTAAAAGATGATTTTCTACTTCAGAATTTGCGATATCTTCTTCTTTCTTACTATATAAAAGCGGTCGGGATTTTCCTTCTGTCCCGTGAATGGAAAGCGTAGCGGTATTCCACTTATCACAGACTTACTACTTGCAGCTTGCGGTATGAAGCGACATGATGTGAGCAGAGTTCTGGTGCTCCCATCGTTCCCTTGCTTTTGTGCGCGATGCGCTGGAAAAATAGACAAAATTATATCTCTGGAAATAATGTTGATGGAGTACAAATGCTCACCGCGTAGTAAATATCTGGGGGGGTTCAAAAGGGCGACCTCAATATAGAAAAAAAGTTTAAATTTCATCACAAAAATAACAGAAACTACGAGTATTAAAGTAATACCGCTCAAATGCAATATAACCAAATTAATGAGTTTGTATAAAATATCAAATTGATCTACATATTGAATTGCCTTAAGAAGTGGTCAACTTAAAAGTCGGTCGCCTTAAAAGGCGGGTCAGCCTAGTAAGAACATAAGAGCCAAGAGATTAACAATGATATTATGTGTACTTTAAACTGAAGAACTGCTAGGCATGTGTAGGTTACTGAAGAGCTCTAGAAGTACTCTTTTGTGCAGGTAAACAAATGATACATTTAATTACTTCTGTCTGCTATCTTATTCTCTGTCCTCCTTTCTGTCTGTGTGCTTTACTTTGATAGGTTGGGGCAGCTTTACGTCCAGCTTTCTCACAGGATACACCTTCTGACATAACAGCAAAAGCATGTCAGGTAAAGTACTTATTAATGCCTGTTTTCTGGCATGTTATACTTATTTTATTTCTGGACTCTTTGTGCATAAAAAATTTTCTCATCATCAAATAAACAGACCCTTAAATTATATTGTGATTTTAGTCTTCTTACCCAGTGATATTAAATCTGAGCCAAGAGAAATATGAATTCCAGAAAATGTAAAAAAAAAAAAATCTTGCATAATAAAATTATAGTAATTGGATTGCAGGCAACCACGATACTGTTAGAAGTATGGTGTTAATAGCTGCTATAGCAACAGGAATGTCTGACTCTTGAGAGGAGACTAGTGACAGGGATGTCTTGCCGAAGCTGTACAATCTGAAGAAATGCTGCAACCTTCATAGAAGATAATTTGAAGGAACAATACTATTAAATGTGGTTGTTCACTTCATTTAATACATACACATAGCTTAAAACTTAACATTTTTGTAAAAACAGCACAATTCAGAAATTAATCTCCAGATGCAAGAACATGTTGGTAATGCAGACAGCAAACACTTTTTTGCAGCAGGCCCTTTCAAGGTTCTTAATGTCAGGGCATATGATGTGTTTGGTTTTGTTAATGCAGACCAGCTTGGCAAGGAGCAAGTTAAAATTTGAAAGGGAAATGTGGTGGTTCGGAAGCAGTAACAATTCACTTGATTGTGATATGGTGATATTTTTTTGGAAAAGATGCCTCACTGAAGTAAAAAGCTGTGCTTCAGAAAAACATTCAAGACAGTTGTATCCCACCTTCCGGATGATGAGACATTGCAGGCATTGTTCCATATGCTTGAACTCTCTTAAGGTAATCCCTTTAGAAAAGTACTTTAAATGGTAATTAAATAACTTTGCTGTTCATACCATCCAATGTATTAAGGACTGAAAATTAATCGGTAGTCTTTCTGTGGGGATTCTGATAGGTGCACCATTGGTATTTATGCTTTACAATCCCAGATTGTACCTAGCCTCCACACTCTTACTTAATCCAAATTGTTAACTCAAAGCTATAAAAACTGCATATTGTCTTATTTTGTATTAATAATGAAATAAGTTATATTTGATCTATTTCTATTATATCTTTGAAAAAGAAAACTTATATTGGCGAGTGTCTATGAATGCAGAAACTGATAAATGTGAAATGTATCTGCAACCACACAACAGGCACTAGCAATTTATATCCATCTAGTAAGTGGAAATCTTGATTGTTTTCATTAAAAAAAAATGTAAACCCTCAAGCTTTAAATTTCAAACGTTAAACATTATTTTATAAAGCTCAGACGATGAGGAATCCAGAATGTTTTTTCATATACTCTATAACACACTGTAGATATTCTCCCAGTTTTAGGATTTTGAGTTATGAGTTGTAAAGCTAGCAGTAAGTTTTAGTTTTGCCAATATGTCAATTAAGAATTTGTTATGGTTATAAAAGGAAATATGTTAGAAAATGTACTGTATGCATGGCACAACGTTCAGGTGTATTCTGGAGGTAAGTTAAATGATAATGGAAAAATCAAGTTATTACATTTATGTTTATTAAATATTTTTGTAACCGTGTGTCATATTCAAAAATAACAGCAATAATAGGATGCAATTACATGTGTTGGTAGACTGTATTAGATGTAGTATCCTTTTAACAGCCACTTCACAATAAAGTTAAAAATGGAGCACAAATAGGCTTGTTGTGGCTCAGTAGCTTTTATAGACAGCAGATTACAGTTAAAGTGATCTAAAAATGGCATTAATTGATGTGTTATTGGTGGAGGGTCCATTACTTGTTCAGTTTTCTTGTACAGTATATAATATTATTTAAAGTATCCAATAGAGTAGTACCCAATAATTAGCAAATAAAAAACAACCATTATTAGGGAATGCCAAAAACTAGCACAAAATCACTATCAATATTTCCCTATGAAAGAAGAAAAGTAACATGTTCCCCATCTAGCTATTAATATTAGTTAGAACACAAAATACATTAAGAATTATGTAAATAAGCAAGAACTTAGAAAGGAACTTATTTATTGTATAATGGAAATATGAAAGGTGACATTTATCTTAGATTTTAATTCCAGTCTTAAAATATATGGAATAAAAAGCTGGTAGCAGGTAAACCACAAACCCAGCTCCATCTTTTATACATTATACAGCTAAGCAATTAGTACAGTGCAAACTGTAATCCTGCCTTGTGCTTGCTGTTGGTGGCCAGTATGGTCCTTGTTGAATGCCCGGTGGCTGTAATCTTCTGCCCATAGATCAACTGTAGCTCCCTTTTTAAACCCACGCTTTGTTTATATTGCTTAGGGCAGCTGCACATTTGCCTTATAAATAATTACATCAAACACCATTTAGCTGCAAGTTGATAATGTTGGTTCTTTACAATAATAATATGCATACCATAGTAGTTCAATCAATTCAGTTTTATATATACTTGCATATTTGTTTTCCCCTTCCATTTAGTTCCAGAGAAGTGAGTCTTTTGTACTTCTGTGGTTAACTTAACTAAAACAGCAGTAAAGGGGGGCTGCTGTGTAGTCTGCTTTTGAGTGCAAACCCTCCCTGGTGTCTGACTCACTTGCATTGGGCATCTGAGTGGCTGTCCGACGAGTAAAAGAGAAAAATATACAAAATTTAAAAGTTCAAGCAACTGCTCTCAAGGTACAATTGAAACAATTTAGTGAACTAATTCATAGTTAAAGTTGCACAGAACATTTTAAGATAGAAGTTCACAAATTCAGCAATGCTGTTCAATGAGAAATTTTGAAATTTCAAAACTTTGTACAGCTTAATTTGTTTTAAGTTAAGTCATGTTGGGGAGAATGCACTGGTACAGCGTGTTGCCGCACCCATTACACGACGAAACAACTCTGGATCCTGGTTGGCAACCCCCCAGGCAGACACACAGTCCAGTCCCACCCTCTGGAAATGACCCTCTATCTGCTGCAGCCAGGTGTTACGTGGGCGACCCCTTGGCCTGGTCCTGCCACTCGGGTCCCCAGCAATGAGGATCTTACGAGCCGGATCACCCTCGGGGAAACGCACCGCATGGCCGTAGTGCAGTAACTGACGCTATCTCACAATGCAGGTAATGTGCCTCATTCAGGACTCCATGAGCAACCGCTAATTTGACACAAAGTCAAACTAATGGTACTCGAGGATTTTCCAGAGAAACACAGTACCAAAGGAGTCCAGTCTTAGTCTCAGGTCACTGGATAGGGTCCATGTCTTACAACCATATAGCAAGACAGGAAGCACCAGGACTCTAAAGACTTGGACCTTCGTGCATGTAATGTTTTAAGAGTTATATATGGTATGTCAGATACCATTATTAGAGGTAAGGGGAAAAACATTTATGTACAGTACAGTGAAGCATCAGGATTTTTTTTATTTTTTTTTTTAAATATATGGGTCGTCCTAATCTTTTAATTTTTCAACATATAATTTTAAAATCGAGGCAAAGTTTTTCTACTGGTGCTTGCCTTAAAAAATGCCCTTTTGTTTTTTACATTTCCATATTTAGTCCACCATAAATTAGACAGGTGCTGCACAAATTCTTATACTAAATGAATGGTCTACATTTAAGTCAGACATTTTGGTTCATTTTGGCTTTTACAATGATACAAAAGAGCTTCTTATAAAAAATATTATACTGAGTTGACAAGCAGGGTCCAGCATTGAGTAAGTGCATAAGAAAATTAAACCTACAGTCCAGTAAAGTTTCTTTTAACACCTTTAGTGATAATTCAAAGAAAAATAAATTGCAGAAAATCAGGAAAAGTTGTCATACACACAAAAAGGAAAAACAACAATGGTTTCTTCTCCGTCGTTCCAGTCATATCCTACTTTTAGAATGTTACGTTTTGTATAGTACATTCTAGTAAACTTGCAATTACAGGCTACAAGTTACTCTTACGAAGTATAAGTTATGATTTGAAACTGTGTGTCCTACCATGTCTTGGCAGCTTCTAGGAAGAACAAACACTGAACTGAGTATGTCCTTAGTACCACAAGAAAATAGGCTGGAACATTTCAGTTATATGTAAGCATACAGAGGTTAAATTAGAACCTTTCATTCTCTGTTTACAGTGCCTATAAAAGCATTCACCTGCTTGGAAGTTTTCATTTTGTACTGTTATACAGCATTAAATTACAGTAGATTTTATTTTGCTTTTTAGCACTAACCAGCAGAAATTGACTCATTAATTGCAAAATGAAAACAGAATTCTGCAGTGGTCTTTATTAGCTACAAATATAAAGCACAAAATAATTGACTGAGTAAGTATTCACCTTAGACACCTGAATCATCACTGGTAAAGCCAAATGGTTTTAGAAATCACCTAATTAGTTCAGTAGAGCTCACTTATCTGTAGTCAATGGCTTTCAATTGATTACAGTATAAATACACCGGATCTGGAAGGTCTATCTTGTTGTGACTCTGTATGGTGTCCTAACATTCACAGTGAAGAAAAGAGAACACTCCAGGAAAATGTGATTGAAAAGCACAAGTCAGGGGATGAAGACAAGAAAATATTTCTAGGAGTAAATCAGTCATTAAGAAATGGGAAGAGTATGACACAGTTGTACATCTGTCTAGAGCAGGCTGTCTGCAACAACAGAGTGATCGTGGAAGAAGACAATGACTAGGGTCACGAAGAGACCAATGATAACTCTGAAAAGCATTACCACCCTTAGTGAATGAGACCATAGAGAGTCTGCATACAGTAACTGTTGCCTGGGTGCTTCACCAGCCACAGCTTTATGGGAGAGTAGCAAAGAGAAAAAAAACATGACATCTTGGCTAGAGTTTGCCAGAAGTCATATGGGAGACTCTGAAGTCAGCTGGAAGAAGGTTTTATGGTCTGATGAGAATCAGGTTTTTTGGCAGTCAGAATAAATGCTTTGTTTGGTATAAAGCTTGAAGCGTGGTGGTGTGGTGCTTCGTGCCATGGAAATGCTTCACTGCAGCAGGCTCTGGACGGCTTGTAATTGCAGAAGGTGAAAGGAATGCAGAAAATTCACGTTAATCCTAGAGGAAAACTTGATTTAGTCTGGATAAAACAAATATTTATTTATCTTTTATTTATTTTTTGGCCATGCTTAAACAATAAGGAACATTTCTCAGTATCTGAGAACCGAATAGTGAACATTTTTTGTTTCAGTATAAAAATATAATAAGGTTTTGTGAAAAGACTAGCCTGTATTTATGAATTTTCAAATGAAACTTGTGTATATTCAAATACTCTAATGTCAATTATTGGTTCCCAGATCTACTGGAGACCTAAGGATTATCTCACAAGGTTTAACTTCTGTCATTTAAAAAGAAAGTAACATTTTGCAATGCACCGTAGGATTGAATCGAAGTATTTAATAGTTTACAACTTAAAATACATCATAATATCAGCACATAATGACCTAATTATCAAGGCAGTATTGTATAGTGAGAACACTGGCAGTTCCCATCCCTGGTAATTGTTATATGAAGGTTTTAGAATTAAAACTATTTGGACCACAAAAAGGGGATTCATATATAGGTTACTGTGCTCACAAAGTAATTTTAACTTATTTAAAAGATTCTATTTTGTTACATATTCAAAAGTATTCATACTAAAATATATGTAAGAAAATATATTTTTAAATATTCCCTGGCAAACCTTTTTTTTTAAATATATTTTACAAGTACAGTATTCTAGTGTAGAATATCTTTTATTTTTATTGCTTAAAGGAGAAATGTAATACAGTTTAAATCTAGGCAACCTTGAAGTTGCTTCTCTGGATAAATCTTTTGTACAGAAATGGAAATCATAATTCAATAAACTTTCTTGTTAACATTATTAAAAACTGGTTTCTTAAGGCCATGTTTTGTTCGGCTTCTAAATGTTTCCATAGTTTTGCTTATAACCACTTTCTTTTATAGAATATAAAATCATTTTGGAAATGGAAGGCCAAAATAATAACAAAGTTATACAGTCATTCGTTTTTTCGTGGTGTTTGTAGCATTCCAGTGATCACAAAGATTGAAAAAAAAAAATTAAGAAAGTTGCATATTTTGCTGTCCAAAGCTAACATTTGCTTTTTCTTGAATTTATTCCTTTTGGCTCTCAGTCAGTAGTCAGAAGGTTCAGCCTTAAAAATGCACAAAATGTCAGTTTAGAAAGAGCAGTACAGTTTGGGGAATCTGCCAAGTGCCATTAGTAGACCAGAGTGGCATTGAGTTACCTACAGAAGACTGTTTTGCTTAGCAGCTTGAGCTCATTTAAGTTGTATTACTATGTTGTCCAAGTACTCTGAATGGAGAAAGAGGAAATAAACAGGCCTGTGTAATCAAAATATCTTCCTTTTCATTATACGGTCCCTTGTCTGTAGAAATTCTTAAATCTCAATGCCCAGAGTGACCAGTTCATAATCATTAAACCAGCCCTTTTAAAGAGAATGAGTCAATAATGGTACTGTGCAATGCAAATGAAGCAAAGTTAAATCTAATGCTTGATAGTATTTTCATGCTTTTCAGCTAGAGAATTGGCACACAGAGCCAATTCATTTAATGTCAAGAATTGGTAATAGCCATCACTGTCTCTTTCAGTATTCACATAGCTGGAGAAGTTCACACCCAGCAGTGGCTACAGATATTCTAAATACAGTGCTCCGAAAGTAGACAGATTTGGAGTGAAAACCATATGATGCAATATATCCAGCCATGGTTTGTCCACTCTAACTGCAGCCTTTGAGTGTAGCTACAACCAAATTAGATAAAGGGTCAAAAATTGCGCTGGGTTTCCACAGTGCAAACTAGTAACTGTGGTATATAGGCAGGTGAGTGACTTGCTCATGGTCACACAGTGTTAGTGGCAGAAGGTGTTTTTATTCCTAGGGTTTTTATTCCTAGTCCTAGGTCCAAAGACTTAGCCACTACAACACATTGCCTGTCAGTAATATTAGCCTGTGGTTAAAAAATAAATAAATAAAAATAAAAACACAAATATTGCATACAGAAAAGCACTTAGTTACATAGATACACCTGATTAATCAACAGCACTGTGACTGATGCCCTTTGTCTTACAAAATTTCCTGGCCAAAGCCAAGTAACACAGCTAGTTAGTAGGTATAATGCAGTAAACCAGAACTTGAAATTAAGTTTCTACTATGAAATAAGGCACAAAGGTTTAGCTTACACAAGACTGTATCATTTTAAAATGTAATTTCCAAAAGAACTAAACATTTGGATTATCTTACGTTAAGGTGAGGCCAGTAAGCATAATATGTATCACAGGTAAATTAGTAAAAGGAAATGTTAAGGAAACAATCGAGCAGCACATGCCAAGAGCAGGTGTAGTAGCAAATATTCAGCATGGGTTCATGCGAGGAAGGCTGTGTATTACTACTATGCTGGAATTTTATGAGGAAGCAAAAAAATCATGTGATAAAAGGAGTGCTTATGATATTTATCTTGATTTTCAGAAGGCTTTTGATAAGTAATTATGTGAAAGGTTAGCGATCAGACTGAATGAAGTGGGGATTCAAAATGTGGTGTATGAAGCAAAGGGTTATAGTAATTCAGACTTTTTTAGAATTAGGTGATAAAAGTGGTGTCCCTTAACGGTCAGTGCTGAGACTGCTGCTCTTTATAATATACATAAACTGTTTAGATAAGAATGTATACAATGAGTTGTTAAGTTTGCAGATGATACCAAACTGGGTGGAAGAGCAAATAATGCAGAATCAGCTAAAGGGACTTAAACTGTATAAAGGCTGAAATTTAATGTAACTAAATGTATGGACTTACAAGCAGGAAGTATAAATGTTAGATCTGAATACACAATGGCTGGTTTTACACTTCAAAGTATGCCATATGAGAAGTACCTAGGATTCATAGTTGACTTGTCACTGTGTACAGAACAGTGTACAGAAGCAATCAAGAAGACTAAAGGAATGTTAGATTATATACAGTAGCACTGTGTGTAGAGTTCCAGGTAAGTAAGGTAATGCCTGAACTATGTGGTGCTCTAGTGAGGCCTCACGTGGAGTACTGTGTAGTTTTGGTCTCTGTATTACACAAAAGACATAGCGATGCTACAGAAGGTTCAGATGAGAACAGCTAGACATATTCCAGGACTATGAGGTTTGAGGCAAATGTAGATTATGAGGTAACATGATCGAAATGTTTAAAATTATTAACTGAATTAGTACAGTGGATTTAGGCTGTTACTTTAACATAAATTCTTACACTGGGATAAGGTTGGAATCTTATTAAGGGCAAACTTCCAACAAATTTACATAGCTTTTTTCCACGCAAAGAACAATGGACATGTGGAATAAATTAACAAGTACTATGGCGGACAGTAGGATGTTGGGGGCATTGACTTGATCTTGACTTGATGTTATTTTGGTGAATAGCATATGCAAGGTTTTTAGGCTGTATGGCCTGTAGTTATCACTAATGCTCAAAAGTTAGGAGTTTAAAACTAATATTTTTTTCTGTTATATGATTAATTACAATATTCAGTGAGAAATGTAATTGTCTTGCTGCATTTCAACGCATGAAGTGTAAAGTATATTAGCATATACAAAACATGAATGCCACTTTATGACACTGAACTGCAACAATCATTCATAATGGGAGCAGTAGTAAAAAAAAAATGTAAAAACTGATGGTCAGGAAAAAAAATCATTCATTGCTCTCATACAGTGTTAAAAGTGGTTAAAATGAGCATGCTGGTTGGAAAAAATGATTTTAAGTAACTAATCAATTTTCTTGAGTCAGAGTGCCATATCCCATCTCAGAGTGCCATATCCCATCTAGAGGCACTGTCACAAATTTACAGTGAAGACAAAAGAGGAGAAAACCTATCTAGTCAATGCCAATAGGCTTGCACTCACAACTGATTTTGGGACAGTGCTAAAAGCTGTGAGGTATACCACAATACTGTTGCACCACATGCAGTAGTTGAAGACATGTTTCTGGTATTATAGACACTGAATTTTCCAGCAAGACATACAGTATAGCTGAGGGCCTTGCCAGGAGACTTAACTGCTTCCGTGTAGACATGGTTACTCATAGGCTAAGTGGTTGCCTATGCTCATCAAAACACCCAATACATTGTAGATTCTGATTCACCCTATCTTGTGAACTGGGGCTCTGTAGCATGCTTTGCAGTTACACTGGAAGTTGCAACCAGAAACTGATTTTGTGATATTATACTTAAAATTGTCCATCCATCCATTATCCAACCCGCTATATCTCAATTACAGGGTCATGGGGGTTCTGCTGGAGCCAATCCCAGCCAACACAGGGCACAAGGCAGAAAACCAACCCTGGGCAGGGCGCCAGGGCACGCACGCACGCACACACACACACAC